>NC_051210.1:55145273-55278958 GCF_015220075.1 Falco rusticolus
TTTCAGCAAAGGGCAGGTTTATTTTTAAATACATTCAGTCCTTCATTTGATACAGCTCAGTTACTTTATATATTAGCCATTTATAAAATATTATTTAAAGGTTTTGGATAAATGGTACTGTGGAACTCCAAGGTTAACTGTTCTTAATCTTCAGGAAGTTTATAAATGCAGTCTTTCTACTGTTCTTACAGCTTGCAATGTGGAATGTGAATGTTAAGTGGTCTTCATCAGACCTATTTGTTGGTTTCTTTGATTAAAGACAACATTTGCTTTCATGCCCAGGTTACGGTGTAACTGCTTATACTTAGAAGTTTTCTTCTGGCTGTCTCTGAAGTAGAGATATGTCAAAATCTTAGTATTTCTATAGTGAATAAAGGAGTGAAATGTGAAAAGTGATGAATTCTTTGCTGGCTCACTGTGCAGGTTGAGCCGATTATGAAATGTTTACATTGTATATTTACAATTTCAAAAATTGCAACAGTATTTTTTATGTTAAGAAACTGAAAAAAGAAGGCAGAAGTAATTTCTGAGAAGTTTTCACATCTCAACTGTCATTCTGGTCCCTCTTCCCAAAGAGCCTGTTATTTTTGCTTATATACATAACATGTCGATAGTATATATTAAACTATAAATTACAAGACTGAAGCACAATGTTGTACCATGATGCAGATTCTTCCTCACTTAGTGAAGAAAATATATAAATACTTAGTAGTATGAAGCAGAATTATAGCTTTTTTTCCCAGGTCTATACAGGACTAGATGTTACTGCAAATATGAAAGCATTTCATTTCAGACTGCTTTGGATGCTTCACCTTCATTTATAATAAATGTAAGACCTCTGTGGAATATCTGTGGGGTAGGCACAGTGTATGTGCGTGTATCTCCATCAAAACTGATGTATATGGTAATGTTTTTGGTGGTGGGAAAAAATCTGCAGCCTTTTGTTGTTTAAGAATTGTACAGCTGGGACTGAGTAGTCCAGGTAGATTAGTTTCTTATAGTTTGTTAACACAAATGCACCATCTGCATTTAAAATAAAAATAAAATAAATTAAAAAAAAGGAGAGAACTTCATCTGTATCTAGCTGGCATGATTTGATTCCACATATTCTACATACATACATTTAATAACCTGAATTATCTGTCAACCACTGCAAGGGTTTCAGAGAATTGCGTAAAGGGGAAAACCAGATTTTTCAAGCCTGCTTTACTAACTAGTTTTGCTTTGCACCAAGAATGTTTTTGTCACTGACATTATTATCACAGACTGTAGTAATGCTTTGTAATTATGACAGTGATCAGGTTGGTATGTAAATTACAACATACTGTAGTCTTTCCCCCGCCCATCTTTGCAAAACTATGTCTCCCTTTTTTGACAGATCTTTTTATTACCTACTTCTGATGTTTTTATGAGAATGTTTCAACCAAAATAACCACAGAAATGTCACAGTTACCACTGATGATATTCTTTGTGTATCAGGTTCTATTTGATTATTCATAGACAAAACAGGTTTTGCGTTCAAAGTAGTTTTTGTATGGATGTATGCCCAAGATGTTAATGGTACAAGAGGATTAAATACTGTTGAGGTTAGTGAGTGCTCTCAAGAGCAACAAATTAGTGCTTCTAATGTTTTCAACCAAATGTGGAATCAAAATGTTCTGAGTAAGTGTGTAGTAGTTCTGCTTCTGTAGCACTGTAGGACATTCATGTTCTTAATATTAGAAGGTCTGGATATCCTGATAGATCCAGAGCTATAAAAGTCCTGTTTCAGACAAAGCAGTTTCTCAGGGCTTTCTTGGACACTTGAAGCAAACTGTCAGGTACTAGCTGGTGACAGCCTGTGATTTGCTAAGCTTCAAATTCCAGGCCTCAAGAAACAGCTTTCATTCCTTGTCCAGCTTTGTTACTGAAACACAAGATGTGTTTTGTGTGTAATAAATTCTTTCCTGTTTAGCTGAATCTATATCCTGTATCTTAGAGATTGGATACAGGTTTGGATCCAGTTGGGTTACAGTACTTGAGCAGAAGACTGAAAGAAATATACAGATTTTCAATTTGAACTTTCATCTGGTAAAGGCACCATAATTTAAAAAACCCTTCAAAATGCTATGCAAAAGTCATGCTGTGTGTTCTAAAATTAGATGAGGTACTTGGAGTAGCCTGTTTACTACGCAAAAGAAAGGCTACATGTTTCTCATACATTTAGAATCATTGTCTTGGACCTGTACAATAATAATAATTATGAAACTGTGTAAGTATGTTTTGTTTCTCTTCAGGCCTATATTTTGGCTTATTGTTGTGCTTCAGAGTTGCATATTAATTTTTATTTACCAGTAATCGTTTCTAGAAGTATGATAATGTATAGTCTACCATAGAAAAGCAGACTGCTGTCTTTGTTGGTGAAAACCTTTCAAAGATATAAAGATAGAAAGCATAAATATAAAGCAGGTGGTTAAAAATAGTGTGCATTTTGTCTGTGTTTCTCATCAGGGATAAATAAGCAACTCAATTATACTGTACAGCAAACATATGGAAAAGGGTAAAAGATCACTTGCAGTTATTGGTGTCAGCTGATTTCCTCTGTTGTGCTTATTTGAGTTCTTTCCTTAAAGATATCTTCTCAGATATCTCTAAGGTATACAATCATCTGGGCATCTTCCCTTTATGCAATTAGCACAGAACTGTAATGCAGAATTTATCAGTATTAAAGGTATATTGCCAGATTAGTTCAGAGTAACTCATCCACTTTGAAAAAAGTTACGATGGGAGTTGTACAACGTTGTAACAATGAGGACAAACATTTAAAGTTTCCATTTTTAACTGCTTCTGAAGACACTGAAGGTTTTATATCTAGATGACTCTTCCAGCGTAGGGAGCTGAGCATCCTTGCGCATTCCCCTTTCAATCCCCTTTTGTTTGTTATCTGGAAATAAACTTCTCAGTGACTCGATAAGAGAGTTATACACAGCAGAAAGACTACTGCAGGTATGTGTATTTCCATTCCAAATTTCATACTGGAAATAGAATATACATTAAATGCACATTTGTATAAATTCTTAAGATGAAAATACTCTTTTCCTCCCATTCTGTTGGTATAGGATCAGCTTTATTTTCCTCTTTAATGTCTATAAAAAGGAACAGAACTGTAATACGGGTGTCCTCATCGCTGTGTTGATTTATAGAACATCCACCCCCAATTCTGGAATAGCCTGAGACTACACAGGTAGTTTAAGAGTGCCTCGTTCTCTGCTTGCTGGGTGGATTCTTTCAGAAGCATAGCGTGGGATGTCTCCATATGTCCATTTGAGAGGATCACATCACCTCAGTGCTGTATAGGGGATCTGTGGGGAGGGTAAAGTAAACTAAGGAGGGCTGCAATCCGGCTTCTTGGCAGACAAGGGAAAAGGAAAGAGGTCCAAAGGCACACTTCACCTGCCATTTACCGTTATTGTGCCTGGGTCTGGTTGGAACATTTTTCCCTAAACATTTTATGTGTTACTGTTTCTAGGTACCAGGAATGCTTTTATGGGGTCAACCTGTCCAGTCTGCGCAGTGTGGCTGTGGATGAGTATTTCAGACAACCTATCGTGGTAGGTTTGTATGCCTGGGAGTTATTTTTTGTGGTTTTTCCTCCCTATCTCATCCCCTTCACAAAATTCTACAGGTACAGTAGTCACCTCGTTAAACAGAGCTCTGGGGCTGTTGAGTAAAGGAAGGAACTGTAGGTGTGTGAACAGAACTGCTGTCAAAGGTTAACTACTACAGGTAATAGTCTGGTTTTGCTATGAATAACAGATGGCCAGAGGTATGCACGCATTAGGAAGCCACAGCATGTGAACAACTGTCTTCCTAACATGCAACTAGCTTCCCTCAGTGTTTCCAGTCTCTTAAACAAGACCTTGATTTTTCCCTTCCCATCTCTAATCCACAAGTTACAGGAAAAGAGGAAGCAGCCGAGCAAACACTTTTCTGTATTATGAAACCACCTTTCTTATATGTAAATATCCTTATTTTATTCATAACTTGGACCTAGCACCTGCAGTTCTCCTTCTTCCTTTTTAGTAAAAGTCCAGGTGGTATCTATTTAGAAAGAATGCAGGAGAAATCCTTCTCACCTCTCTGGGGAAAAAAACCTAAACAATCCCCACTCCGCACCTTCTGCTCCAGTATAATGCTTCACTGTAGGTGTAATGATAAGGTTCTCTCTCAGAAATTTGAATTCAAGAAATCTTTGCTAGCCTTAGGCTAACTAGTGTAAGTAGTGATACCAGTGTAGCTGCTGTTGCATGGAGACCCTAAAACCTGTCCAGAAATCTGGAAAGACCATCACACTACTGATGTTACCTTCTGCACTTGACTGCACTTGACTGAGTACTTCATAAGAGAAAACTCTCATTTGTTTTCAGGCATTTCAGCCCTATCTGTGACTATAGCATAGCCATTCTCAGTGCTGGCTCTTGGGCTTTCAGTTAGAGAACGGAGTAATCTGTGGGGCATACATGCTTGCGTCCTGTATGAAGTACGTGTTTGGCTTCGATTTCTCAGTCGTGATTCTTCGGGCCTTGAAGTAAAAAATAAATTGCCCAATAAAAAACATATGAAATTGTTATTTCTTTTAAAAAAATCATATATCTCCTTGGCTTCCCCTTACTCTGTGGATAGATGTTGGTTCTCTAGATGGGTTCACTGGGGGATGTGATACAAGCCTTTAAGTTAAGAGTTTGCTTTACTTATGAAAGAGCTTGTGAACAGTGATAGATTAGGATTAGTGGATTAAATTAAAGAAAGAAAAACGAAGGGAGAAGTTTTCATTTCCTGATTGACTACACCTAACTTTTTTCCAGAGGGCAAATCTGTATTAAGTAATTTTTCTTCATATACTTCATAATTTAGTTTTAAACTATTTCCATACTGTCTTAGATCAGTTTAACCAACTGCACAGAACAGAAAAGCACATTAAAATGTATGTGGTTTATAAAAAAAAAACAAAACAAAACCCAAAAAAACAAAACAAAAAACACCACCAAATAAACCCACTGCTTTTTTACAAGTGTTCAATTTCTGGGCAAATTTTATTGTTTCTAGGCTGAATAAAACAGTCTTTGATAGGTAGTCTATCAAATATATTGCATGCTGATAATACTGCAAAATCCAAGTGTTCTAAGGAATCCTAAAAAGATGAAACATCTAAAGTAAGTTTATTGGTAAGGTTGATTTTTGTCTTTTTTCCCATGTTTTTTAACAGAAAACAAGTTTATACACTGACAAGACAGAATAACAGTTGAAACTCCCTTTTTTTTTTTTTTTTTTTAACCCCCGTAGGATACTTTTGATGTGAGAATTCTGATGGCCCGGACAGTGAAGTACACTGTGAACTTCATGGAAGCTGCTGAAGAAGATTTGCATAGGTCAGCAGATGCCAGCAACCTACTCTTAAACTTTCATTTTTGTAACTGGCTATTGATCATTTGCACTCAGACAAAGAGGAAGTTTTGGTGGCGGATGTGGAGAAGGGAAGGTGGCATGCTAGAACGATTAGCACACCACTCCTAATGGACTGGAGCATTTATCTGCATGACGATTTGTCCAGCATTAGCAGAGAAGCCTGTTTGTGAGCCTGTGAAGCACTAGAGATTGGTTCACAAAATTTCCACACTGAAAGGGATAAAATGGACTTTGAAAGACAGCGTTTACTTCTTAGCATTATAAGTTGGGACACATTTACATCTAGTTACAAGGCAATTTTTGTTTTTCTGTGTAGACATCCCAAAAGACCTTGTCAAATAGTGTCATCACAAGCTGCCTTGCTGAACTCTTGTGTATCTTTTTTTTTAAAACATTTTCCAGTCTAACAGGAGGCAGCTGTACCTCTACTTCCTCCAGACCCCCTTCAAATTTTTAGTTGGAAAGTCATATATATAAACCAACCTTGCATCCCTGACATCAGAGAAGCCTCCTCAGTACATCTGTGAAATAAAATGTACCGTATGGGAGAACTCGAGGGAGTACTTCAGATCCTTGCAAGGCACTGTCATAAGGTGAAAATATCAGAGACTGCCTTTGAAACTCTAAACCCTTGTTGTTTCAACATGACTCACAACTAATTGTATAAATGGCATGGTCTACTAAAAGAGATTTGCTCAGAGAAGTGGGAAACAGCTGGAGAATTGCTTTCCAGTTTCAGCTGGCTAGCATTGACTTCCTTCAGTGGTTCTCAGCACTAACATGTTTGTAGCTGAATGCTAATTTTATGATACAGTTCTGCAAGACTGGGTGAGATTTGGGTTCAACTGCATAGCCAGTAATAGTTCTTTTGGAAATACTCCAGCTCTTGCTCAAGCATCTTGGTTTTTCCTTCTGCGTCCAGTAGTAGTTTTGTTTGTCAAATTTGTTGTGGAACATTTTCCTGTTCAAAATAGTTTTTAAACTAAATCCATGTCCTTCACTGGGAATGAGAAATTTTCCACTGGAAAGGCTGAACCCCTGTATTTATAACAGTCTGCAGTGTTGCCACAAATGATGCAGTAACATTTGTGTGGTGGCATATTTGATCCTACTATTGAATAAGGCACACAAAAACCTAACACCTATATCAGTTCCATTTGTTAATTCTATTGACACAGAGACAAAGAGCATATTCTTTTAAATATATGGAAAATTGAGACATAAACTGCTGAATAAGAATGGAAATATACAAATCACTAAAAGGTAGGTTTCTGGTGGAATTTCCAGTACTTTTTGGAAATTACTTTGGCAGCATATTGTTTTTTCTCCTGCAGAGTGGAAATCCCTTTTGTTTTCCAAATGATGCAGTCTGGACTAATCCATGGCCTGGCCTTTTGGTTTGATGTGGCATTTGTAGGATCACTGTAAGTACTTTTTCCTTCTTCGTATGAAATATTAACTACAGGGGGGAAAACGCCTTTCATATAAAGTGTACTAGAATTAGACTTTTATCTGGTGCTGACGTTGATTGTAATGTAATTCCTTCATGTTAAAAGAAATGATGCTGCCTTCTATAGGTAACAAAAAGTGTGATAACCTAATGCTAGCAGTATGAGTAGGTAGTGGTAATCTTGCTTCCCATTGATTGGCGTGCATATTATCTATGGTACACTACATCCAGGAATTGTTCATGGTCAAAACACACTGTTCCAGACAATACTGACTCTTTTTAATATTACATACTACTCTATTTTACATTGGAAGTAAAGCAGCATTTGAACATAAGCTGGATTTTCCCAGTTGGGCTGGTCTTATTTGTGGGCAAAAAGGAGAACAGGTTGCAAGTACCAGGCTGACAGAATGGAAATGGGGAAAATTTCACCAGCTTGGGAAGATTTTTCACTGCAGCACCAGGCATTTAGTGCAAAACAGGGACATTCATCTGGTATACTAAGTAGGTGAGTATTATGTATACTTGCTCAGGTAGTCAATACATAGATTTGAACTATCTGTATTTTGCTCTTAGATAAGATTTGTTGATTTCCCAGTTAAAATGGTCTAGTTTTAGATGAGGTTTTTCTTCAGTAAAATGCACTTGCATTTGTTTGTGGGGTTTGTGCCTTTTATTAGCCTTTGAAATGAGGATTGTCAAGATTTCAGAATAGCATATCCATTAAAAGAAAATGCACATATGTGCATTTATATTTAACAGCTGATAGTAGAATTTTTAATCATAAAAAAGGAACCAGAGGAACTGTCTGAAATCCTCTGCTGAGAATGTCTTGATTTTGGAGTAGGCATTTGCTTAATCAGCAGCTCTTTCATGTTTCTACAGCTCTGGAAGTTCTTTGACTGAGCACTTGAAATCTGAGTGGATCAGACTCATGGTTTTACCTGTGTTACCCCTTTCTTTGCACCTACAGCCTTTTTCAGTATATTATTGAAGTATCTCTTGCAAGTGAAAATGAGGCATAGGACCTTCTTGGGGAGTGTTGTCTAAGGATGGAACTTTAAGGATGAAACCACCATTGTGAAGAATCACATTGACACATTCAGGAAAAATATTCTTTTCCTGTAATTTGTTGAAATTGAGTGGTAAGAGGAGAGATAAATTAGTATTCTCTGTCCTGGCAGTGTGGAAAGAAAACAGGAATCTGAAGAGTCTCTTTTTTGAATCTCTGTAATTGGCTTAGGCACACAGATCTGGTGGTGACAGGCACAGTACAGATAAAGAAAGAAAACGAGGCATAACGTATTGATTTCCCACCACAGGGTAGAATCACTCTCCCAGTTTACTTGAAGGCAGTTTAAAGTTTATTCTAAGTAGCGGAGGCCTCCAATACATAAACATCTAACAACTTAAAATTGTTTCCAAGAGGAGCAGACAGGAGAGAAAGTCTAGAGAGCTTTTCTTGTTTGTTTCAGGGTAACTGTTTGGTTGTCCACTGCACCGACAGAACCTCTCACTCACTGGTATCAAGTCCGCTGCCTTCTTCAGACACCCCTCTTTGCTAAAGAGGGGGAAACTCTCTCAGGAAAAGTCTTATTTGTTGCCAATAAGAGGTAAGTGTAAAAGCTTCCCAAGCAGATTTTGTAGTGTGGCTGTTCTTGGTAGAGGTACCCAAAAGACACCAGTTAATATTCGGTATGTTTGTACCCACATTTGTTATTCCTGGCACCATTGCCAATTTGTATGGTATCACTGATACAGTTTGTAGGCACTGTTGACCTTGTGAGACTCCACTCACCAAAAGGTCTCCACGTTCCTTTTGTTACCAGTGATGTTCCTTCTCACATACCTTCTCCTTAAGCACCCGTCACATCCTGCCTTCCCTCACGGTGCTACTTGCAGCTTTTGTCAGCTTTCTACTCCACTGTCTTCCACACACAGCCGATTTCTCAGGTCATGTCCAGCCATTTTCCACACCTTGTTCTGTAGTATAACCTCTGGCCATGTCTTCGTCAGCAGCCTGGTTGGTTGCCTGAAGCCCCAACATCCCTGGTCTCTCAGTAAGTCCTGTGCAGAGACAAGGAGGAATGTGATTGATCCCAAATCCTTTAATTCTGAAAAAAAATCCTTATGGATGCGCTCCCCTGTTTAAGAATAGTACTTTTCATGTGTTTGTCCTTCCACTGAGGCTAATGAAGATGGCTGCTTTTGGACGGGCACATTTCCTCACCAGACCTCTCTGCTGTTCCTGCTGTCAGTCAAATGTTTGATAACTCCACTCCTACACTTTGCTTTAAAAACAATCCTCAAGTCACTGTGTCACACAAGTTGCCGCCTGCTTTGCTTATGTGTATGTGTAGTTTTAACAGAAGACAAAGCCTGCCTGCACAGTGTAGGAAGGTGAATTGTCTTGTCTTTTTTATATTATTACTATTATTTTTATTTTATTTTTTCCCAATGGGAAACATACTGACCAGTCAGGTGATTCCAGTGACATCAAAACTCCCAATAATACTTCCAGAGCTCTTTAATCACATCAGCAACAAATGCTTGATTTGGGATTTGTCAAACTTCTAGATCTTCAGCTTAGAAACTCCTCATGGAGAAAATACATAATACAGATGTTGATAGGTCTCTTTCAAATGTAAAATGTATTCATATTTTAGTATATAAAAGAAACACTGTATGCCACAAGGTGATCACACAGCCACTGCTGTAAAAATGTCAGTACATACGGTGTATCTACAATGGAGCATGGCTCAGACACCTGAGCTAGCGCCCTTGCCAGACTGAGAAGGAGCAGTCCTTGAACCACATGTTAGCACCGAGCTAACAAGTCCTACCACAAAGCGACTCTGCTTTTGGGATCAACTTGGCACCTCTGTGTAACTCTGCAGTTCCTGTTCCATGCAGAAGGACCAGCTCTGGTCAAACTTAAGTGTCTCAGTATGCTCTCAGTTGCTCAGTTGGCCCTCTTTAATTTCTTATGTGAACTCAGTTTCTTGCAAAAAGTCCTGTGAAAAATATCCTTCCTGGTGAAATCTAGGGTTATGAAAGGAGTGAACTTAATGCTGTTTCGCTAGTTAGATGTTTCTGATCGTGAAATAATACTCTGTACCTGCTAATGTTGCAATTTATAGTTTTTCTGTCGGGGGGTGGGGGAAAGACCTTTCCCTTTTGAATACTATCAGTGCAAAATTATGATGTTTTTCAGATGCAAACTCTTAAAATTGCATAAGCATCTTGTAAATTTTGTTTCTTTAGAGGTGATTAAATAATCATGGCCTTGCACTGATGCCACTGCAAATATATTTCCTAGGCTTGTTATACTAAGTGATTATTATTCAAACCGTAACTACACTGGTATTTTTTCACACAAGATGTTATAGTTGTTTTAATTCCATTACATCTTCTTTATACTTCTCTTTCTGATGCAGACAAAGTTATGATATTCAGATTATGGCTGTGGTAGACCAGACAGGATTTAAATCTGGTAACGTTCTTGATTTAAAGAATCCATTTTTCAGGTAAGAAATCATTTTGACTAAAATATACTACTGTAGAGTGGTAACATCTTGTATGACAGGAAACAACACACACCTACTGTGGAAGAACAAGTTTCTGACCTCTTAGAGTTTATTTTATTTCTACAGGTATAATGGCATCATTGGTTTGCATTAGTGGCAGTTACTTAATATAAGCCAATATTCTATTTAGGCTGTGTGACAAAGGGCAAAAGGAAAAAAGCTTTATTTAAGATGTGTAATGGTTTAGTGCTGTGTTTAGTACTGTGGCAAAATAGTAGACATTTACTTACTTGAACTAGTGTATACTTAAAATATTTTACTGTTTCCTGTTGTGTGATGTGCATCATCGTGACTCAAGGAGTCAGCAGTATGCCCTGATGCACTCTGCTAAGTACATAAATCCATAATGCTATTTGACATGAAGGACCTGTCCTTTCTGTATTAAGCATGAGGGGAGGAAAAAAATCTACCTGCTGCAATCCTTCCCAACCAAGCAGGAGCCTTCATTAGATGTTGCTACAGCACTGTATTTAGGAAAAAATCTGCCACTTACGGATCAAAACAAACAGAAGGAAGGAGCCATCAGTTCTTCCAAAAGGAAGATTTTTGAGAAAAACAGGTTAACTGTGTTCTGTTCTCATTCTTATGCTTTATTTAGTGTAAACATAGGCAAATACAGCTGATGGAATTGATTTTTCCCAGAGATACACTTGGAAGATGCGTCCTTCATTCATTATGTGTTTCCTGTTCCCTATTTTTTTGCCTCAGACCTATATGACAATCCCACAGTAATTGTATAAAACAAAATATTCATTGTGTCTGATGAACATTAATTAATTTTAATCTGCACATCAAATATGCAGCACATCAGTTGTTTTGGCTTTAGAATGGGGTCCTTTTGATTAAATTTGTAAAAATGCTTTTGTAATAAAGACTGTTCGTGGAAGATGGGCAATAACTATAAACAAAATTATGCACTGGAAAAGATAATTTCTTCAAATCTGGCCTGTGACATGGAGAGTGTCTAGATTGCTTATGTTTTTAGTTTGGCTAATACCAGTTTCAAATCTAAAAGCTTTTAGTGGTGATGAATTCAAGAAAGTTTACTGGTTTCCTAAAATCTCTGTACTTAACTCAGCACCCATTGCATTAAGTGTGAGTGACTTTTCAAAGATGGTAGAAGTCTACTCATTTACAAGCAAAAGAAGCTTTTGTCAAGAGTTTTTAACTTGCATAAAATATAGAAAACACTTTCAGAATGATATCACTCTTTTGCAAGAGAGCAGGGGGGGAATGGTAAAATTGTGTGTTATATATAGAAGTACTTTAAGTTACATGAAACAATATTCTATCTGAAAATGGAATGTAAAAATGTCACCGTGTGATTTCATGGTTGCTAGCCAATTAACCATATTGAGTTCAGTAATTTAGACTGCTGTCCTTTATACATTAATTCTTAGAGTGCTTGGCTGTGAAATCCTGGCACAATACACTAACCTTATTTAACAGGCTTCCTCTGTGAGGCTCCATTACTGGCTTTTTGTTTATTGATCATTCTTCATTCTGTTCTGGCCTTCCCATAGCAATTAGCAGAACCCTAAAAGAGTTGAAAAAACAAAAGCAGAGAAGACTTATCAAAAGAAAAGTGCTTATTTATAAACATGAAGTAACTTCCAAGGCATTCATAAGATTTTTTAAAATTAAAATACAATCCCGGTTTTAAACTTGGACATGCAAGTTACTGTATGTGGTGGGACATTATGTTAACACACACAGTCTCGCCCTCTTCTACATCACTGCTTCATAGTGTCCCTGGTACAAATATTTATCTCTGTACTACAGGGACAGATAGTAGGGAAGGGGCAATTCCTGGACATTTTTTTGCTTCTTTAAAATAATTCCATACTAATTCTATAGCATAAGGTAAAAATAAAAGACTGGACTGGGAATCCCTTCATTTCTTTGAAGGCCATGGCCTGAGCTGCTATGCATAAGAGCAAAAGGAAGCCTCTGCCTTTGTAAAATAAACTACAGTGGATTTGGTAGCATTTTACACTTGCCTGTACAGCTGCAAATCTATATGGGAAGACTTCGGATTTAAAGTTGAAATCATGGTGAATTTAATAAATCCAGTAACAGCACAGGGGACAGAGTTCCTAGCTTTATTCCAATGAGACTTATCTGACAGATATTGGCAGTGTTGTGCTTACACTTTCAATTTTATGAAAGTCCTTATTAAATATCAAAAAGTGGTCAATACCTTTTACTTCATTAGAATTTACTGTTTGCTTAGTTCAGCTAGTGCTGTAAGCTATCAAAGAATTGTGTATTTTATTATAACTATTTTATTCTTTCATCTATTTTTAGGTATGCCTAGAACATACTGTAATATGGCATCTGAAAACGGAACTGAGATTCTCACCAAGCTGAGTAACCAGTGAGACTGAAACCAGTTCAATTCTTAGCAGGCTTGTGTAAAATCAATTTGTAACTGTCCTTATCTGTAATTGTATGTGAGTTGCATAAGAAGGGAACATTGTGGTTCCAGCTCTTTTTCTTTTTTTTTTTTTTAATTGAAATTCCCCCTGTGCTCACATTTAGACTTGAACTGCAGCAGACTTAATTTTATTCCAGAAAGTTCATTTGCTATAGAACAAGAACTATTTCCCTGTTTATTTTTATTTCTATTTTACAGTAAGCTCACATTGCTTCAGTGGTCTTTTTTTTTTTTTCTTTTGTTTATTTGTTTGTTAATATCCTTACCAATACTCTAGGTTATTGAAGAAAATCTACCTCATGTTTATATATGTAACACATCAAAAGATTGTTGAGCAGTACGTAGTGTCCATGTTTCAAACATTCAGCAGTTATTTTCTATATGTTTAAACATTTGGTGTTAATCTTCTAGCTCAGCAGGGTGTGTGTTGAGTACTTCAATTTTCTCTCAATGGACTCATTAATGTCGTTCATTTTGAGACATAAACCTAAGGTCATCTTGCATATACTTTATAAATGTGCTGAGATTTCTCTATGCCTATAGAAGTGTAACAGGACACATTTGTAAATTAGTCCCAGTTTAGTGTGATCTAAAACTGTATGATACGGTATGTGTGACTTTCACTTTTTCTGTAGCTCTAAGAAGTATCAGTAGTCCAAGCTATATGATATATTTTTGGCTTGTGTACCTCACAAATAAGGAAGACTATAGAGTTATAGTCCAGATTTTAATGAGATGTCTCTCCAGGCAATGTTATCCATAAACAGCACATAGTGGCTTTTACAGGACGTGTTTCTGTCAAAATATATGCCTTAGGCTGAATGAGCTGAAGTCAATTCAGAAATGTATATGTCACTTTACTACCAAAACTATAACTACAGCGATACCTCTAGCAAGATACAATCAGCCTTCAGCCTTCCACACACTGTTAGAAGGCTGGTTTGAATAAAAAGCCCCACACAAACTGACCCTTCTCTCAGGAAGTTAGTTACATGATACATCTGATCAAAACGCCAGCTAAGGACGCCTGCTGGTAGTAATTAAGAAGCAGCTGTAATTTCAGAGGTTTTTGTCCAAGTCAACACCCATTTGCAGCTATTTAAAGACAGTTTATGAGACTATGGAAAATAGTCCCTTCTAAAACTGTGAAACTTGTAAAAGTAACATGAACTTCATGGCTGAGGCCATGAAACCATTGAATTTAGCATCAGAAAATGATTGCCTTATTTGCAGTAGCATTTAATACAACAGGTGAGAGACTTCTAGCATAAAAATGTAGTTTGCACAATAAAAGACTGTTTTGTTACACAAATATATAACATATATTAAAAAAGAGTATTTAATGTGGGTTGCTGCCTCAGAATGGTAACAGATATTATCATTCGAACCTGTACAAGCGGTGTAATGAGATTTTTGATGCAGTGTCTGATTGTTGGGTATCTATCCTGCCTAAATTTAGCCTGTACAATGTGCAAATCCAAATACCAGACAACTATAGTTCAGTGTCTTCTAGAGTTTGGCACATTTTCCTCAGCAATTATTGAAAGAATGTATGAAAGCTGAATCTGAATTCAGCTTACAGATTTGTAATGTCTCCTATTGATCTACATGTCTGTCTGGATCTCACATTTCACTCTCAAATGTCTTCTAAAAAGTATCTGTGTATCAGACTTCTATTTTCTATAGGGAAAAATCTTACATTGTGAATTTCATGTGGCAATTTCAATTATTTTTAAGGAAGAAAGTAAATAAAGGGGAGGAAAAACAACAGCAGCAGATAGCAGCGTCAGGTTGTGTATCTTTATTTAATTCCAGAGCAAAAGGTATATATGTATCTAATAACTGCACCTTCAAGTTGTATAGAAAAGATTGTTTTCTTACACAATAACAACACAAAGATTGTTTCACAGCAGTTTCTATTTTGAAGTGATCTGGATGATCCAGGACTGGTATTTGTATTTCTCTCTACTTCAGGAATTCACTTTGTTCCAGATTGTATGCTAAAACCGAAAAGAATATTGACATCGAACACTGTACTATTTACAGTTTGAAATAAGGTCCTGTGACTTTCTTCATTTCCTTATCATTTAACATTTCCTTCTTTCCTGCTTTGAAATGTTGGTGATTTTGAAGTACACAGGAACCTACCTTCAAGGACTACAATGTAGTGTTTCCATCTCGCAGGACTTTCTGGGTATAAACATGAGAATATATTTGTAAAGTATTTTTGAAACAACATATCAATAAAAACATGTTATTCATACAAATGCTGGTGTTTTGTTTTGATTTTTTATACAAGCAACATTAATGAATGACAGAGAATATAGGGAAAGTAAAGCAGAACTGTGGGGATGCTGTAGCAAACTGCGATGATGTAATGTTGCAATATAAGACTCTTGAACAGATCACACCACATTATGAAATACAGCATTTCCTAATTTGTAGTTAAAGAGGCTATATTAATCCTGTTGAAAAATTATGTGTTGTTTTGCATCCCATAGACTCAAAAAGCACAATAGGAAAGACGCGCAGTATCATATTAAGGAGCTATATATTTTCATGCTTTGTTGGATCAATGGCCATTTAGAAGGTTCATCTTCAAGAAATTACAGCAGTAAAAAATGCTTTTAACAGGTTGTTTTTCAACAATTGCATATGGTTATTTTCTTTTACTTTTACCTGAGAGAGATGCATTTAAAATCTTATAAGCAGTCATATGTACAGAGTGATTCACAGTAAACTGCATTTTAAGTAGTAACGACTTTCATTTTGAATGTCCATCTGTATGAGTTCTCCCATCTCAACTGATTATTAGAATATTCTGCCCATAGGCATAGTACAGGAATTCAGTGTGGTTACTATTACTACAGTGGCTGCTAAAAGAAGGAGTGATTTACTGCATACTGTGTGCACTAGACCAACAGAAATATTTGTGATAGCATTCTTTATAATACTTATGACAACTATGACATCCAAAAGCAATCTCGATGCATCTGGATCTAAGTGCAGTGCAACACAACGGAACTGGTGTTAATTTGCTTAGCTAAGTTTCTACAAGTTGTGCTTTTTTCTGAAGGTGCAAGAAAGAAAAAAAGCAAGAGGGGAAAAAATGCATTTAGAGGTTAGAAAACAAGTCTCCAGGCAGTACGCATTTTATTCTTCCTTAAGCCGTGGCATGCATGGTGGGTTTGCACAGCAAGGTTTTGCTAGTAGGAGAGGCTACAGGGGTGGCTTCTGTGAGAAGATGCCAGAAGCTTCTCCCCACTCCAACACAGCCAATGCCAGCCAGCTCCAAGCTGGATCCACTGCTGGCCAAGGCCAAGTCTATCATTGGTGGTAATGCCTCTGGGATATCATATGTGAAAAGGAGGTGGGGTGTGGGGTGGGGGAACCTGTGCAAAAGAACTGCAGCAGAAGAGAGGAGTGAGAATACGTGAGAACAACAATTCTGCAGACACCAAGGCCAGTGAAAAAGGAGGGGGAGGGGGTGCTGCAGGCACTGCAGCAGAGTGCAGCCCATGGTGAAAGACCATGGTTAAACAGGCTGTTCCCCTGCAGCCCATGGATGTCCACAGTGGAGCAGATATTCACCTGCAGCCCACGGAGGACCACACACCAGAGCAGGTGGGTGCCTGCGGGAGGCTGTGCCTGGGGGCAGCCCACGTTGAAGCAGGTTTGCTGGCAGGACTTATGGAACCGTAGAGAGAGAAGGCCACGCCTGAAACAGGTTTGCTGTCAGGGCTTGTGACCCTGCAGGGGACAACACTGGAGCAGTTTGTTCCTAAAGGACTGCACCCCATGGAAAGGACCCACGCTGGAGCAGTGTGTTAAGAACTGCAGAGACTCCTGCTGGAGAAGTTCATGGAGAACGGTCCCCCACGGGAGGGATCTCACACTGGAACAGGGGAAGCATGTGAAGAGGAAGGTGTGGCAGAAACAACATGTGAACTGTCCACAGGCCCCATTCACCTATGATGCTCAGGCGGAGAAGGCAGAGAAGTTGAGAATTAAGTTAAGCCCAGGAGGAAGAGAGGGGTGGGGGGAAGGTGTTTTTTCTGATTTGAATAGTAATAAACTAAACTAATGTTCCCCAAGTTGAGTCTGTTTTGCCCAGGATGGTAATTGCTGAGTGATCTCCCTGTCCTCATCTCAGCCCAAGAGCCTTCCATTATGTTTTCTCTCCCGTCTGGTTGAGGAAGGGTGTGATAGCATGGCTTTGGTGGGCCCCTGGCATTTAGCCGGGGTCAAACCACCACAGCACGTGGTGTACAAGTTTTCATCCTTTAGGTAACATGTATTTACAACTCTGCACTGATCCAAGTTGAGAGCTAAAACTGGGGAAAGATACACTGTAAAGATGCAGCTGAAGAGTCAGCAGAATGGAGAACAGCAGTTCAACAGCTGACTGCAGGCAGAAAAAATAATTTCTTGCTGGAAATACTCGAGAAGCTATCAAATACCTGACATTAACAGTTCAGGTTAAGTTCACCAGGTTTAACCCACGCTGATTTCAGTGATATTCAGATTCACATATTTATAGAAGGAAAAGAAACCCATGTGAAGTGAAGAAAACCAAAATCAAAGGACTGGGATGTATAAAAATGTCTTCATGGAAGTGGCTGACCCTCCCTAGGTTGGCCATTTGTCAGGCATGTCATCTTGCAACATTGAACTGGGACTTCAGCCTGATTCTGCTGGGATTTCAGCCTAGTTTACAGGAGACTTTTGATGTCCCTTACCTAACTGTTCAGTCAGTAGTCAGATATCCAGTGGATCATGGTTCAAAACTACTGTGAACAAAACATTACTCAATAGTGCTGGAACTTACATGTTTAATGGCCTCTGAACAACAGCCAGTGTTCACTTTTCACTTCAAATCACTGTCTGTCATTTGGTCTAAAATGAATATTTTGAGTACCCGTGAAGAAATCCCAAGCAGTATTTTGTCTAACACTTCTTCACTAACACTTCTTCAGCTGTGGAAGACAAAGCAGAAACTTGGTTTTGGTTTTACAGGCAATTTTCTATACTGAGGTGCCACAGCTAAGATAACATGATCCTCAAATGCACATTAAACCAGAAACACTCATATAAGCAGTAATAAAAAAGGAAGATACCACAGAATATGAAAAACAAGTTCAGGAAATAGCACAATTCAGGAAACAGCACCAAACTGAACATGGTACTTTATTAAAATAAATCACCACCACCCAAAATCCCAACAGAACAAGTTTTCCTGTCTAATACATGAGATAATTGGTAAGAGCACACTGACAGCAAGAATATGGATCCAGTTGGAATTCAGGTGGAACTTCCAAAGAATGTGATGTGAATAGTGCCTTCCCAAGAGCTGTCACGAATGCAGGGCTTGGCCTAGCAAACCTGTAAATCAAAGAGCACTCATAGTCTTTATATGAAAAACAATACAAGAGAAAAAGGCCAGCTTTCACTCACAACATTCAGCTATAACACTTAATTTCAAAGGATCTCAGAAATTCTCCCAGGAACACTGATGCCAGGACATGCACATTATGAATCTTGTTCTTTGCCATGCTCCATCTGCCCTCAAAATAGTGAGCTGAGAAATAAGAAAATGACTCTGTAGCTGAGTTTTTTGAGCCAACTTTGGAAAAAGAGAAATACAATTCACTTGTTGTGTATGAAACTCTTGGCAGGTATATTTAATTAGAAAAAAAGAGCAAATGAGCAGTATCAAGATGTGCAGTATGCCTGCCCTCTGTGTTTCTGAATAGGTGGCTAAATTACCTGCACTCAGTCATTTCTACCAGGTCTCAACACTTTGGAAAATGATCAAATGCTGAGTCCTCTCTCACACAGTCTAAATAAGGAACTGAAACAACTTAACTGCAAATTAGTTTGTGGCTCTCAATGTAACGAGATACCCCAGAGTAACATACTGTGATCACTACTGAGAATTCATCATTTCTTTACAATTGCATCTCATCACCTTTTTGCACTCAGTTGACTTTTTACAAATGTTGCACCGAATTCTAAGTCACTCAGATAAAAATCACGATGCAAGAAGCTTGCAGGCAGCTATAGGCAAAGCAAAATAGGGAGCAGACAGCGGGGGCAGTGAAATACCTGTGGCTCTACTGCCTCGCTGGCTCTGGTATAGGCCACGAAATGGAAAGTCACTCATAAAAACATTATGTGCTGTGACGACCCTTACCAACTCTAGCATAGCAGTAGGAGTAACTGGCTTCTCCATTGCTGATCACTCAGAAACAACCAGTTCTAGGCTGTCTTTAGCTCTTAATCTTTGGGGATCCTTTTGGGTGGGAAAATTCAGTTATGCTTACACATCAGCTGACGGTAAATTTATTTTAGTTTTTTTTTCATTATGAAAGGGTTGGATATACTTAGCATAAAGTATACCTAGTGTTGCTGACTAACTTAATGACCATCTTTCCTGCAGTGCCTAAAAAGTGTTACAGAGACGTCTTTGGCAAACTGCAACTGGAGCAGCAGCAACACAAATGGCTTTGGCTTTATCTGTAGGTCAGAGGTCTGCATTGTGATGACAAGAAAGGTTAAAAAATTAAGTTTTCTATTCTGTAGGAAGTGTAGACAGAGATAATGAATTGAAAGGCTTTGCAAGAATGGTGTTCTCTCCAGAGAGCATCACCAGCTGAAAGCTATAGTGAACGATCCATTTACAAGGACAGCAGAACCATCTGCTTCTCCACAAATAAGCTATAAAATAAAGTCTTAGGAAAGGTGCATGTACCTGTCTTCAGAAACTGAGAAAGTACTTGCACTACCATTCACAAAACGAAAATGAAATTTCGCAGTTTAACCTGATTTCTGTGGTAGTTAATTCTCCTGCTGCCTTGGTAGTAGGAACAATCAGGCTGTGGCTGTGGTTACACTCCATTTTTCTTACATCTTTGCACCTTCAGATGTCTTATTGAAGGAGGCTCACTGAAGTGAGCAGAGCAGTCCTGACCAAGGCAGTAGACAGCACTCCACTATTGCAGTCTCCAATACAACTGCCTTAATACAAAGTCCATATCTATTGTCTCAAAGAGCCAAAATACTTTTTTGGATGTGAAAATGGTCAGATAAACATGCTATTATCAAATGCATGACTAAAACTCAGCTTATTTATTTATGTCATTGGATACTTTACTACAGGCACTACGGGATTCTTCTTTTGGCTAGGACAGATAAGCAGCCATATTGTCACATTTCTATGAATCTTTGTGAGACAAGCCATTTTTAAACTTCCTGTTGTATTTACTACAGCTCTTACTTCTTCAAAGTCTGCTAAGAAATAAAGCTGTCCTTGAGCTGGAAGACAATGCCATAAAAGTGCCTCACAAGGGACTGGCCCTAAGTGCAAGTACGCTAGCACTTCTTCTGGTATTACTACAGCACATTTATTCCACAGACAAATCAGAATGGATGTGGGTGCACTGTGTGAAAGAAGAAATGGCTGTAGACACTCCATGATGATCCAGCCTATGACTATTCAGCAAAACATGCTTCATGCTCTTGGAATTCTTACTGCTCGTTTTTGCTGTCCAAGGAGGATGATCCTTCTTTTTGTTTAAAAAACCTCATTTGCAGAATCTCATTTTCAAGGGCATCCAAAAACATGCTTGGGATACCAAGTTAGAAACCTCATGCTGAAAGAGTAATGCAAAATTCTGTGAGACACAATCTCAGAAGCAGCTGAATGTAAAACTGGATCTTGAGATGAGACTTTCACTAGACAGACAGACTGGTAATAGTGAATTTCAACATTACATACCCTGTTCACAAAGTACAAATTCACTTTTCTGAATGTTTATCTTTGGGCTTCTTTAATAATTTTTATCTCCATGGAATCAAAACAGTGTTCAGAAGAGAGATAAAGCAGACATAAAAAATAGACATTGAAACATCTGTGCTGATACATGATTCTGAACATGCCGGGAATATCCTGGAGATGTGATTAGGTCAAGAACTATCTTCTACAATTACAGTCTGTTTTAAAGTACCTGAAGATCTTTAAGGAACCCTCATTTTTTAATGAAAGATACATGCTTGAACCTGTAAATTGATTAACTTGAAACCTCTGGGTGACATTCAAAAATTTCATTGGTTTATTCTCTGGGAGATGTTTGTATTATCGCAACCAAGCTGAACATAACAATATATTTTCGAATGTTTTAACTGATTGTGATCTTAATTCTTGAAAAGAAACCACCAAGAAAGTGGAAAATGTAATTAATGTAGAAAACAGGCTTATCTCAAGTATCTACCAAGACCATTCCAAACACTGAAACATTTGGGCAGTGGGAGCATGCAAATGTGATATTATGCACCTTGATTTAAGTCAAGCTTCAAAGTACAGTCTTTCCTGTCCATTCCCTTTAAAACACACAGTTTTCACGTAATTTTGGCAAACATTATGCTAACATTTCAAGGAGTGGGAAAATTAAACATCATAATCCTGCCTATGCCTGTTTTATTTTGCAAGTCACTACCAAGTACATTCCTGGAGACAAACAAAAGAAAACCAGTACTACTACTACCAGCTGTGGTTGGTAAAAAAAAAAAAAAAAAAAAAAAAATTCCACCAAATTTCTCTCTTTAGTCAAATATACCTTGAAATATACCTCTCTTTAGTCAAACATACTACCGGTAGTATTAGAGATGTACTATGTTTTGACTTCCTGTCATAGCTACTGTAATCACACAAGCGTAATGATTACCACGCTTGTGAATAGGGATCTCCTTACATTCGGAGGCGATGACTGTTTTGAACACCCGAGTATAAAAAAACATTTCACACCACCGTTTTACGCCACCGCCAACAGCTGTGTTGTTTTGGAGTAACAGCTCCACCTGGTGTTCTCCAGCATCGTCGCTCCTTAATCTGCGCTGTGCTATGTTACTTTATATTTAAACCCAGATTGTATTTATGCAGGGGACTGGGTCGAGAAGATGGCGGCAGACCTGCGGGCCTAGCTGCAGGGCCGGCGGAAGGGCAGGCAGAAGGCAATAGACCTCTAGAAATACTGGGAAGGGGCCGGGGCTTTTCCTCACAGCAACCCGCCCCTTCCAAGAGTCCGGGGAGACTCCACACATGCAAGAACTGCTACGGAGGACCCTAAAATGGAGAGTTCTCCACCCCACCCCTTCCCACCCAGCGCCAATGGCCGGAAACAAGGCACTGGGCGGAGAGCGCAACACCCTTCGGCTTCCGCGCGGCACTTTACGGCGCGCTGCTCCGGCACTGTCGCGCGGCAGCGGCAGGCGGGCCAATGGGGAGCCGCGCTCGCCGGAAGGGGCCGCAAAGCGCGGGCGCGGCGGCACGTGTGAGGCGAGCGGCAGGGGCGGCGGTACGCGGTAAGATATTGGGGCGGCGGGAGGGGGGGGTCTTACGCAGCACCCCAGCCTGGCGGCCCCCGCGCCCGGCTGCCGGCCGGCGGTATGCTGCGTCCTCCCGGCGCTGCCACGCGGCCTGGTCCTGGGATCTCTGGGGAGCGGGGCTGGGGCAGCGGCCGCCCAGGCCCAGTGAACCGCAGACTTGCCTGGTTGAGCCTCCGTGCAGATCGGCCTGTGAGCGACTTCTTCTCGCCCGCATCGCCCACCTAGGGACGGGCGGCCGCCACTGAGAAGGGTTTTACTCCGTCAAGTGCTTTAACCGGTGTAGAGGGAAGCACAAGTGGTCTTTTCCTCGTGTTGTTAGCAGTGAGCCGCGGTGGCTGTAATGCTGTCTCTTGCTCTGTTTGCAGTGTTGCCACAATGGAAACAAAAGGTAAAAAGAAGTTTGTGGGGAGGAGTGGAAAAGCATCTCGTGGAAAAGTGCCACACGGGAAAAGGAAATATAAAAAAGATAACGGTAAGAAGGCACAGGCTCCCTAGTAGGAGTCCAGCTGAGATGCTCTGGTTGTGCACAGGCATGCTTGCACTTCAGTTTTTATCTTGGTAAAATCAGGTCATGAAATGACTGGTTTGGTAGATGAGTGAAGAGAAGTGGATATTGTCTACTTGGATTTCAGTAAGGCTTTTCATAGTGTCTCCCATAAGATCCTCACAGAGGTTCTGATGAATTATGGCCTGGATGAACAGACAGTGAGGTGGATTGAAAGCAGGCTGAGTGGGTGAGCCCAGAGTGGTAATGAGTGGCACATAATCTAGTTGGGGCCAGTAACTAGTAGTGTACACCAGGAGTCAATCCTGGGTCCAGTCCTGTTCAATGGCATGATTGATGGTCTGGGTGATGGCGCAGAGTTTACTGATGACACAGACCTACAAAGAATGGCTGATGCACCAGAGGGTCATGGTGCCCTCCGGAGGGACCTCAACGGGCTGCAGAAATGGGCTGGCAGAAGTCTCAGGAAATTCACTGACATTTGAAGGGTGAAGTCCTCCACCTGGGGAGGAACAATCCAATGTGCCAGCACATAGTGGGATAAAACAGCTTTGCAGAAAAGGCTCTGAAGCTTCTGGTGATCACAAAGTTGAACATGAACCAGAAATGTGCCTTTGTGGCAAAGGCAGCTAATTGGATCCTGTGCTGCATTAGGAGGAGCACTGCCAGCAGGTTGAGGGAGGTGATCCTTGCCCTTTTCTCACCACTTGGTGAGGCCTCACGTGGAGTGCTGTGTGCAGTTCGGGGCTCCTCAGTACAAGAGACAAATGAACATACTGCAGAAAGCCCAGTGAAGGGCCATGAGCTTGAAGGGTCTGGAGCACCTCTGTTATGAGGAAAGGCTGAGAAAGCTGGGACAGTTCCTGAAGAAGGGAAGGCTGAGGGGGATTGTCTCCATGTATCTCCATGTATACAAATACTTGAAGGCCCTGTGTTTGTGTCTGTGTGTGTGTGCAAAGACAAGAGAGCCAGGCTCTTTCCAGTGGTTCACAGAGGACCAGAGGCAGTGGCCACAGACTGAAACACAGGGGGTTCATGATGTACATCAGGAAAGACTTGTTTGCTATGAGTGTGCCCAAGCCTTGGCACAGATTAGCCAGAGAGGCGGTGGGATCTCCTACTTTGGAGACAGTCAAAAGCCACCCAAAGACAGTCGTGGGCAAGCACCTTTGGGTGGCCCTGTATGTGAGCTGGGGTGATGGACCAGGTGACCTTCAGAGGTTCCTTGCAATCTCAGTCATTCTATGATTCTCTCTTGCTTTCAAAACTATACAGACTATATGATCAAACAAGCTGGAAAAAGTAAAGCTGAAATGCTTTCAATGGATTGTATTGCAAGCCCTTGGGAAGATACCTTTCAATGTTTGCTCTCTTCTGCTTAAAACAGATGATAACATTCTGACCATGAACTGTGAAAAGATGATTTGGGAATTTATGACTTTGATGTTGGGGGTGGTGAAATTCTCAATTTTGAATAACCCTTTTTATGCTGAGGCTGTTATGCTGCTGCCCAGAAAATAATGCCTGGACAAAACTTCTGTAGGGAAAACTGGGACACCCAGGGACTGCAATGAAAACACCAGCTTTGAGAAGCTTGTAAGGATTACTATTAAATGTATAATTGTGATTACAAAGTAGTTTAATTCTTGTTACAGTAGTAATTTGTTACTTTGAGGCAACATTATCTCTGTGATAGCATTTTAATTTCTGTTATGTCATTTAATAGATTCAGGTCTGCCAAAGAAATTCCTTAACAAAGGAGATGAGGAGAGAAAGCCTAAATCCATTTCCACGAAATTTGTGAAAGGACAGTTAAGACCTGGAAAAGCCGGTGTCAAACAATTCAAGAATGAACAGCTATCAGAAAAGCTTGTAAAGAAGAGGAAGCTCCAGGATGGTGAAGAGGGAGGTGAGCAGATTTTAAAGCCTGGAGATCAGTGGAAACCAGGTTTTGGGAAACACGTTCACCTAAGTCTTCCTCTTTCCCTCTGCCTTGTTATTATCTTTCCAAATTGGCTGAATTACTCCAAGTTTTACTTCATGTTTAATCTTTGCTGTGGAAAAATTTACTTCACCTGATTAAGCTGGAGGCCAAAGTTCTCAGGATCAGCAGCTATGAATTTTCTTGGAAGTCAGAAGGAAAGATGCAGTAGCAAATTTAAATAATTGATATGCCATCATAAAGCTGTGATTATTTTAATGACAGTGTTAAGTGGCTAGCTGGCTGTCTTCACCAAATTTGAAAAATACAGTTTTTCATGGACCGCTTTAGAAATCTAGTCATCTGTCCTAGAAGTACTGGCTATTAAATCTGGAACACAAGAAGTCATGAAACAAAGTTGATGATCTTTTATACTATTTTTTCCTGTGGTCCAAACTATCTAGTCACTTTTTTTTTCTTTTAAAAAGATACGATTGGTGTTATTGCTGCTTTTTGCATTTTGCAGCTTATTTTTGTGTTTATACTGAGAGGGTAAATAACTGTCTGCTTTTAGGACTATTTAAATAGATTTCTTTTTTAACTTTGTTTCTGGTATATGGGAACTTTATGTTGTTCCTTCCTCTGCTGTGAAGCAAAGCTCTACAATTAAACGGTGTAAAATGAGAAGTGGAATCTTACGTGAGGGATTTTGAAGTTCAGAAAAATGCTAGTTGTTTGAAGGACAGTAGAAGGTGTTGAGTATTTTATTGTTGCTGCTGTTGCATGTTTGCAGGATTACTTTACGTGGTATGTGCACTACATGTCTGGAAATCTAATAGAAATAGAATATTCATATTGAGCTGCTTTCAAAAAAACAAACCCACAAACAAACCTTTAAATGTTGGTTATAAGAGTAATTGAAAGCTGCTGTGTATTGCACAGTGGCATTGCTCTCGCAGCAAAGTAATACTGGTTTTGCTTGTTGGCGTTACTTGAGGAGAGTGATAATGTCAACAGTATACTCTGTAAAAAGAGAGCATGAAGTGCATGCTGCTGAATACAAACAGGTGGTGCTTTAGGGTGTGGAAATTTAATGCTGGGTCTTTAATGCCCTGTGTAAAAATAATAATTGGCGTGACTTACTTCTGTGAAACTATGTAATAGAAGATGATGGGTTTTGTCAAGGTATGGATAAAACTAAAATCAAATACTTCAGGTTTTTCCATAAGTCATTAGAATTAACTGTAACAGAGTTTGTTGTGTGGCAGTGTATTGCTGTTGCATACTAAAATCCCATACTTAAGGAATTTGACTAATTTTTTTCCTTTCTCTGAGATTTCAGATAAGTATCTTTGAGTTAGGGCTCTTCTTTTGAGAGAGGGAAAAGGTATGTATGAGTATAGGATGAAGTAAAAATCGAGGATTGCCTGGGGCAGTCATAGGCTGCTAGTTGCATTGCAGACAAAGCTCCTGAATTGTTAGCAGTTCAGAGCTGCCACAGTTCATACTGGTAAAGGATTCCATTGCTGCTCTTTTATTCACTGTAGAAAATGTATTTATTTTGTCTTTTGGGTCAGTTTCTAAGAAGCCAAAATGGAATGACTTCAAAAAGCAAAGGAAGGAGTTAAAACAAACCAGACAACTTAATGATAAAAGCAATTATGACATAATTGTAAAATCAAAGCAAATATGGGAAAGCGTGAGAAGGTAATGATTTTTTTTTTTCTTTCATTCAGTTGGCTTTAAGTCGTAAGCTGCAAGAAGACACTTCTTCTCCTTTTGTAATTATGTGAAACTATATTTCCACAGTGAAATTCCGTGGGTGAATGTTAACATGGCATGCAACAGATGGTTCAAGCAGAGTGTGGTGACCCATGGTGCTATAAATGTCTGGATTTAGCTTACTTATATTTTAGGCTAAAATTTCTGAGTAAATGCCTCAAGATTCAAAAAATGAATCAACTCCTGAAGCACAGAGTATGTACTGATTCAGCCTGATCTTGCAGTAGAATCACTGCATGCGTTTTTTGTGGAGGTTTGTATCCTCTCGCTGGGCAGGTGTAATTCCAGAACTGAGGCCCCACACAGAATCACACAATAGTTTGGGTTGGAAGGGACCTTAAAGATCATCTAGTTCCAACCCCTCTGCCATAGGCAAGGACGCCTTCCACTAGACCAGGTTGCCTAAAGCCACATTTACTTGCTCCAAGTGTCTGTGCTTTGCAGTTTTATTTCTAAGACTTTTACAGACCTTTGGATCTGTAAGTAACTCTGGTTGCAGATTTGAGTTTGTTCTTTTTAATAATCCTGTTACTTAGAAAAGTAATTTTAAAGTGTGGAAATCTGGCTTGGTTTCTAGAAACTGGAACTGCTTATTGACATCTATCTACAGGTTTAAGGAATGACAATGTAAATTTCGGTTAGCAGGAGCTAACAATTTTTTTTTGTAATGTCTTGCTTCTTTAAATATACAAGTTAATCATACTACAAAACCCCTGCTTCCTCAGATAAGATTGTGGGTTGTTTTTTTGCTTGTAGGAAGAAATGTGATAAAGAGAAGCGAGGAAAGCTAATGGATGAGCTACAGACGCTTCTTCATGGAAAAATTAAAAGTGTAAGAAAAACTAATGCCATAGTGCACAAATTCACAAAAGCTTCTTTAAAGAATGGCAAAATATAAATGAACTTTTAATAATACAGTACTAACCTGTTGTTCCAAAAGCTACAGGGATTTATTATTTTTTTTTTAACTGAGTGAAAAAAGAACAGAAACAGAGTTGAAAGGCTGCATTTGGCATCTGGATTTCAGGACAGTAGTCCTGGGGTGCTTTGTCTATCAAGCTGGCTATAATAAGGCCATCTGTTTTGCAAAGCAGCTTCAGTCAGTGAAATTCTGTGTTAACTGAAGTGCAAAACCAGCCATTCAGGAGTTATGATTAATTAAAATTGTTGCTTTGCAGCTTTCTTTCAGAGAACTTAGTCTTTCCATTTAAGTATCAGGAGATTGTTTAGTATAGTTAATTCTTGAAATACATAAATTTGCAGAGAAATACAGGTTGGATTTTAAAGTGGTTCTTGGTATTCCATGCTGAAGTGGAACTGTATTGTCACCCTCACTCTGAAATTACAAAGAATGTGACAGAAAATGAAGTACCATTTCATCGTTCTCTTTCAGTATTAAAACTTTGGTGTATATCCTTGATTGTCAGCAACTGCAAATATTGTCTATATTTTGTTTGATAGAGTGCTTAAAGGAGTAAAAAACCTTAAACCTGTATCTGAGAGCAAGTGCATCGAAATAAATTCGGTACATAATGCCATTTGAATAGCCTAGGATAATGAAATATCTCTGTCCTGTAGCTGGCATTTGCACATGATTCAACTCGAGTGATCCAGTGCTTTATTCAGTATGGTAATGAGAAGCAAAGGCAAGAGACATTCGAAGAACTGAAAGGTACTTTCTTCCCATTTACGTTTTACCTATGTGCTTCTGTTTTGTTCTTAGACACATTTAAACAAGCCATATTATTTTCTCTTGAATATAAAGGCATCTTGTTTTGTAGAGTTAATATATGAAAAATCAAACCAGCTGAATATTTTTTTCCCTTCTAGATAGCCTAGTAGAGTTGAGCAAGTCAAAATATTCCAGAAATATTGTGAAGAAGTTTCTTATGTATGGGTGAGTATGAAGTGAATTTGTTTAGCTGTGTTGCATTGTTCCATTTCCAGTGTGAATACTGCTCTTTATCTATAGCACATTGGTCATGAATAACAAAATGTGGATGGAAAACATGTTTATGATAGTGATGAGACAGGAGAGCGTGTGGCATTGCTAACAGCCATTTTTCTTTTGCAAAAAAGTAAACCTAAAACTACATATCGAGGAAAACATGCCAAAAAAGCTCAAATATATGCTCAAAGTTTATCTTTGCCTTATACAAAAAACTGGCTTTTAAGAATTTTCTCTGCTTAGTGTTTCAGGAAGGCATCCTTTATTCTTTAGGATTTATCCACTGGTTTCTTTCCCTCAAAGTGCCTTATGATTTCTCCAGATTCCTGGATTTATTGCTGTATAAATGCCATAAGGCTTGTCCAGATGCGTATATTTCCTCATTTCTAAGTTAAAACTTACTGCCTAAATGTACCTCCAAAACTAAAACTATTGATAGGTCAGCTTATCCGTGAAGTTTTAACTCTTGCTATCTATCTTTCCCTGTGAAACAGGACAAAACCACAAGTTGCAGAAATAATAAGAAGTTTTAAAGGCCATGTGAAAAAAATGCTCCGTCATGCTGAAGCATCTGCTGTAGTGGAATATGCATATAATGACAAAGCCATTCTGGAGCAGAGACACATGCTGACAGAAGAACTATATGGTAACACTTTCCAGGTTTACAAGGTGATGTTTCAATACTTTCTAGTCTAAGGTGTTCTTGCATCTAAGGTATTGTGTTAGTAATACCTTACTTACGTTAACTACTATTTCTTTTCATTAAATTTCTTTGTCAGCTGTCCAAACGTGGTCTAGCTTTGCACGCTTAAACGTTATGACTACTTGCATGTTTGTATTCTAGATTAAGTTGTTGTGTTTTTTTCAGTTTGAACTGTGTAAAATACATTATGTTAATGTATGAGCTTGCCGTGCTCGTCAAAGACAGTCTAATACATAATTCAGTTACTGTAGTATCATAGTGTCCAGCCTTGAAGTGATCATTCTTGCTGGGATAAAATTTAGGCTTGATTCCTTGTTAATACTGTAGATGGCTTTCATGTCATAACTGCCCTGTGTCTCATCAGAACTGAGTGTGAGCAGAATGTGCCTGTTAATTTTTGCTTTGTTTTCTTTTCTCATGGAGACTACAGGACTTGAGTTCAAACTCTCTTGAAACCATTTAGGTGTAGATGCTCACCAGGCAGTGGGTACCTTTTTAAAAAGTACAACCTCCTTTCTTTTGACTGACTGGTTTTCCTTCTTTCTTGCTGACATGGAAACTTGGTTTCTTTTTCAGGCACAAATAAAATTATTTACTACAAAGCACAAATCTGTTTTATGCAATTATTAATTATACTAGAGTAACTTTTGCACCTTGGTGTACAAAGAGGCATGCTTTTTTGCAAGATTTCTGTTAAAATTGTGCAAGAAAATAACAGCTTATTTTTGAACTATGTTGCTGTTTTTTTCTCTACAGGTTATTAAAAGTTTTAGTAAAGCATTTTACAACACTAATAGAAAGGTGTGTTTGTGGGCTGTAATTTTTACACAGAGTAAAATAGCTTCTGAAATAAAATACATTGTTGGCTTCCATTGTTCTAGCATTCTTGGCATGAGTGCTTCAAGTAGTCTTACATTGCAGTGTCTTAAAGTTTCAAAAAGGTCGCTTTTGCTTCTGCCTCCAACTGTCCACCCTCCCCCTTCCAGCAGGGATGGTTAGAAATACATTTCTTCTAATTTTCTATCTAGTCAGACTATTCTTCTAATAACAGATTCTTTTACAAGAGTTGCTAGTGTAACTGTTTAGTGGAGGTATCAGGAAGAACTTCAGTATTTAAAGCCTATGGTATGTATTCCTCCTCTCTACTCTTCTTGAACTGGGATTTCCTGGCCTTGGTTAATTTCTCAGTTCATTGCTTGTTGCGGTGTTGCTTTGACACGTGCATGCCACCCTGCAGGATTTCTGCTTAGCTCAGGATTCCCTTAACACAATGCCCATTTTCTGTGTTTTACCTTGTATCTGACAGTGTTATGAACCACTGACCATAATGGGCAAAAACAGTTCAGACCACAGAAACAGCTTTTGTTTGCTAATATTTGCTGAATATTGTTTGTAGAAACAAGTATACAGCTAAAGTAGATAAGCTTTTTATTTTTAAAATTGTAAAAACTGCTAGTTTTGCAGAAAATTATTTTGTTTGTGGTGGTGTTCACAAATTTTGATTGAAAATGGACTAAAGATTACAATTTTTTATGAACACTGATACCTACTGTGAATAATTAAACCTCTGATTGTGCATTCATTTCAGACACCAGTTATCCCAACACTGGATAAAGTGGTAGACGCTCACCCTGAAAAGAGAGAGGCCATCTTGGATGAAATGAAACAGATTCTTACCCCAATGGCACAAAAGTAAGGACAAAAATTGATTTAAACTGTAACCATCTATCATGAAGTATTTTGTTTGTGACTGGCAGACAGTGATATTGATACACTTCTAAGCTGTAACATTGCGGTGTTGTCTAGTAAGTAAGTAAGTATGGTTTTGTCTGAACTATCATAATGAATATCTTACCTTAATTTTGAACTCCACTTCTATAAACTAAAGTGTCCCCTACTCCAGTCAAGCAATCAGTAGAAATCCAACAGTGTGGGGTGCTTCCATAATGCATTATTGGATAAGCTTCGCCAGTGGTCTTTAGGAGAAGATGTTTTGCTAGGTTTTAGAATGTCTTAAGTTTTGGTAGAATCTTCCACATAGTGTAAATGCTAAACATCTAATCCAGAATGACTGTGTGTTTTCTGCAAACCTCATGGCCTAACTTTTTAAAATATAAATGACGTATTGCTTGCTGATGTTAAAGCCATTACTTGTGGGGAATGTTTTTCTTATTTTCTTCTTCCCCCCAAATACAGAGAGGCTGTGATAAAGCACTCACTGGTGCATAAAGTGTTTTTGGACTTTTTCACTTATGCTCTTCCAAAACAAAGATCTGTAAGTATGTTTTGTTTTGGTTTTGTTGTCTTTTGCCTTCCAGTGAAATGTTTTTAATCTTGTCTGGACAGAAATATACATCATGCATTTATAGACATTTACATCTGGCAATTCCAGGTAAATGCTGGGAATTAGTATTGTAGGGAGATTAACAGTCACAGTGAACTTTCACACTAAAGCTAAAGTGTTCGTGATACTTGAATTTAAAAAAAAAAAAAAGTCTAATGGAATTACTTTGATGTTTCCTGTCTCCATGCTAAAAATGGTCCTTCTTAGTAGCTGGGTAATAATCAAAGCCGGATACGTTGCTTTCAGTAGTTTAGCTTTCCAGTGTGTAGATTCTTAACTGCTTCTAGCCATTGTCCAAAAAACTCTTGACCAAACGGATTGCGCCCTTCTGTCAGCAGCCAAAACTTTGCCTTCTGCCACTTCCTGAACCAGGCATACAGCTTGTATCTTTATGTCTGTATTAAATTCCAGTTCTAAGCTTATCCCAGCCATTCTTCCAAAAACTAGTCCTAAATCCTTCTGTGTGATTTGATGTTGTATAAAGTAGTGTCCTACTTGACTTCACTTGTCTTCAGGTTCTGTCTATCAGCCTCACGCTGGTTCTGCAGTTCACCACCACCTTAGTCCAGGCTAGATGGAGCCTTCTAGACTTTCTGGCTCTTACCTACTTCTGCTGGACTGGACTCCTGAACTCTTCTTTGTTACTGTTAACAAACGCAAAGCTAATGGTAGTGAGGTGGCCTATTCTGAGTCCAGATATTATATAATTAAGCATTCCTGTGCATGGTTTCATGTAATGCTTTGTCAGAGAATGCTTCTGGAGTCACTGTCTTGTGTGGATCAGGGGAGTAAGGGCGTATTTTCCTCCTTGCTTGGCTTTTTGTGTAGACATGATAGCATGTGGGTATTTTCTTTGGGGTTTGGAAACTCCTTTTGTAGATCTTTTCCTGCCTGTGCATGTAGCTAGCAACGTCATTCATGTTGTGGCTGAGCAGTTTCTAAACAAATGGTAAAATTCTTGGAACCTTTGATTAAGGAGTGAGAAGAAGCCTAGTGATGGAGGGGGAGATAGGTGGGAACTTCATGTTAAAGAAATCTATCAGATAGTAACTGGAGTAGTATGTAGTAACCTTGGGAGGTTTTTTAATTTGGTTTTGAGTTTGGGGTTGGGTTTTTGGGTGTGTGTGGGGTTTTTTGGCTGACGGTGTTACTTGTCAGGTGGCTTCAGAACCTCATGCCTTTGATAGGAAGACTAATTTTTGGCTGATTCTTGTCGTACCTGATTTATAACATCACCTGGTGCTTAAATGACCTTTTATTTCTTTCGGCTGTCTGGCTAATACCACATAATGTATAAAAAAATTGCATAGTTTTTCTTCCTAAATGGATGGTTATCTTTGTCTCCTTTAATTTCTGTCTCTGTTCTAAGCACCCTTCCTTGAATTTTCTGTACTAGGACAACTGATAAGCTTCAATACGCTTCCGATTTCATAGGGATGAATATGATGAACAGTGTAGTTTGGAAGGGAGGCAACTTAGGTCATTTACAGTCTTTAGGACTCCTTTTGAGACCATTTTTCATAGGTCAAGACAGTGAGAGTGGTTCTGTAGAGACACTGATCCTCTTTACAATGTTGTGAGCAGGCAAAAAATCCTTTCATGCCCTCACCCACCCAACCAAAAGAGACTTCTCAGGTCTCTTTTGCCTTTTTATTTTACTACCTTTTCTTCCCCAGGAAATGATAGAAGCTATCAGAGAAGCTGTCATCTACCTGGCACACACTCATGATGGAGCCCGAGTAGCAATGCACTGCTTATGGCATGGTACTCCCAAGGTACTGTTTGGTTTTTTGTCTGCCCAGTCCTCTTTAATAGTAGTCTGGTCTGAGACACTTGAATATGATTGCCCACATGGGTTCTTCTACCAGTACACATTTTGATGCAGTTAAGTATTTGAGAGCAAAGTTAAAAAGTGGCCCCACTTATTGGCAAATAGAAACAGTAGTTTTTTGTGAATCACATGCTTTGATTAGAACTTCTGTAGTGGAAGCATTCCTTTTATTTTTAGCAGAGTTCTTGGAGATGACACACAGAGCTTTTCTGGTTTTCATTCATTCATCCTGTAGATGTCTTAATGCAAATGAAATCAGCAGTAGGGAGGGAACAATGAAGAAGTCATAATGTGGAACACAGTTTAGCTTTAGAATGCCAAAACTTAGAAACTGTAATAGAAACTGTGTTCTAGTTTCTTCTGCTGGTACAGTGTCCTGTATCCTATTCAAGTGTAATATGCTGTCATCTCTTGTAAATACTGCAGTGGCTCTGGTCTTCTTCTGTATTAAAAAAAAAAGGCAACTTATGAAAATAGTCTGGTTAAAGAGTACAGAAAAAAAAAGAAATTACTGGGATATAGGGGTAATAATGGGTCTAAAGAAGACAGCAGTGATTGCAAGGGCCCAAAGTATAAGCACTGAGGAAACTTCCTGCTAAAAAAGTCCTGCTAGTAAAGGAGGTCTGCAGTAGGTTAAGTCCTTGCTACTTTAAAGTTTCAGGCCTTGTTGAATAAGTTTCTTTTCAAATGAAGGGTTGAAGTGCATTTTTTTTGTTGTTTTCAAGTTGCCCTTTTTGGCATCTCCCATTGGTGAACTGGACTTGTAAATATATCACAGAATCTCCTTGGGAGTTAAGTCTTTCACAGTTCAGGTTTAACTCATCACACTTTTTAGATGTTGACTAATAGTACAAATGCAAGACTTCGGTCAGTAGCCTTTGCCTTATTAAGTAAATTAAAGGTTATCTTTTTGCAGGTGTAAATATCCATTTAGTTACTTAGAGTCACTGGCATTGTAGGCTCATTCAAGTTTCTTGTTTCCTTTTGGACAGGACCGAAAAGTCATTGTGAAAACTATGAAGACATATATTGAAAAAATAGCAATGGTGAGTGTTCATTAACCATTTATTTCATAGTCTCTGAAATACAAGTGATTTGGTAGAGGCTAGTTGGAATGTGCTTCAGTACTGGAAACAACTGTGTGATCTTTATACAACTAGGTTTAAAGTAGTGATGATACATTAGTATGAAGTGTGTTGAATTTTACAGAATACTCAGAGGCATACTGAGAAGCTTCATTGTGGGCACTAAATGTAGTATTCTTTAAAGTAGCAGAGTTATTTATAAGTCTTAAATATTTTTTTCACAGTTTTTTTGTTTGAGTCCAACTTTATATTGCATCTACGTATGGCTTGGTTAATTCTCCTTGATTGGGAGTAAAAGAACATATATACAGAAGAGGGTTAAGAATTGAGGTGTTGGGAGTGTCATTGGAATATACATGAATATGCATTTCTTTTAAGATGCTCAATAATTTTAAGTTGGGAAGCTTCAAAATGAACTAATGCTGAAGTGACATGCAATGGAAGAAGTCTGTATTTAAGTTTTTTCTGAGTAACATGTATGGAGACTGCAGCACCAGTAGTGTTTAACAGTTGCAACCAGATTTCGTAGTGGTAGGCAAAACTGCAACTGTGAGGAAAAGCGCCTTGAACTTCTTGCCTTCCTGGCTGCTGGATCATTCTGTCTACCAATAGTTGATGTGGTCTCCAAACTTGATCGCACAACCCTGAGCATGCAGCCTCAATATATGTGTGTATATGTATAAATTCTGTACTCATATACTCTATAAAACATACACAGAAATAGAAATGTAAAAGGAGGAGTTAAAAATAACCAGTTATTTTTATATGTGGATTATCTTGTGCATCCCACTTTGGAGGCCACTGGTCTAAGTAGTGTTTCTCTCCGTCATTTTCTAGTACCAGAATAAATGAGTTGTTAATTTTATAAAAAACATATTATATAGAAATATGAGACGGTGTGTAAATAATAGCTAAAAGAACACAGGAGCACTGAAAGTCTGGCTACACTTTGACGTAGGGTCTCGCTGACATGAAAGTGGATTGGGTTGTGCCCCTTTGAGTATGCTAGAGACTTGCTCTCCAGCAATGCAGTAGAGACTGTATGGCTCATTGTAGACATATGATCTCCAGTAATACGGGATGTGATTTATCTCAATTTTAAGAAAATGCACCATAGTAGTAAAGTCTCTGTGTAGTGTTCCTGTAAGGCAAATCTTATGATTTCAAATGATGATTACACAATCGGGTTAGGTTAATAGCTTGGATGTGATAAAGCAGTATATTAATTTGTAATGGCAGATCAACTTAATCTACCTTTGTTTTAACAACATGCTTCTCTTAACAAGCCTTGCTTTCAGGGAGAGCCTAAATATTGGGCTTGTCTCATTCTGTGGCAGTACACAGAATTTGCTTGTGGTTCATGTTCTGTCATGTTCAAGACAAATTCTCAGAAATGTTGATTCTAAGTCAGTATATTCATAGAACTTGACTACACGTGGTTTCTGATGTCTCATCTTTTCAGGGTGAATTTTCTCATCTGGTATTGCTGGCAGCATTTGATTGCATCGATGACACTAAACTTGTGAAACAGTTAATTATATCAGTAAGTAATTAATTTTTTCCTAAAATAGCATACTAAATAGTGTCAATGTGTTTGTCAGTGTATAGGAGGGTGAGAGTAGGTATCCATCTGCTTTTTTCAAACTATTTAATTCCTTTTCACCTTCTCTATGTCATTATCTTTGTGAATCATGGTTATTTTTTTCTTTTCATAGAAGACCTCAGCATTTTCATATGTTCTCTTTAAGTTTTTTTGATTAGTTTTTGAGTTAGATTCAGTGCTTGCTGAAAATTCTCCTTTTTGTACCTGTTCATTCTGGCTAATGGGTGACTGGAATCTCTTTAAAGTCAATGCCTTTGTTGTAGTAGTTTGAGGTCTGTTAGTATTTCAAGAGATCAAATTAGTAGAAAACTTTAGAACAAAGATACAGTCTTCTCCATTTTACAGACAAACCTACAACATCAGGAAGGTCCATGCCTAGAACGTCCTCATTGTGCAGACTTATTATTGTAAAAAAGGTTGTTTAGCACATTTTAGTTTTTTGTTTGTTTGGGGTTTTTTTGCAGAAGTAGCATCTTGCAAAAGGATACTTCAAGATAAACTGTAGTAAACTTTCAGGAATATGGCAACAGGCCTGAATATAGTATACCGTGACAAATGAGAAAAAGTACTTGGAGACTTTTGGTTGGATGCTGAAACCATTAACTCACATTAATTCTCAAAACTTGACATTTTTTACTTAATATGTTGATAATGAAATGACAACTAACTTTCTGGATAAAATCAATGTAATATTTCTAATGGATACAGATAGACATCTGAAACATGACAGCACTCTTAGCTGTTTTGCTTCACCTACATGGAATTGCAGAATGAACAGTAAAGACAGTGTGATCTAGTCTGCATCTGCTTACTTTTGGACCGCCTTGTTTCCCTATCTTCCTTCCAAAAGTTATTTAATGGGGTTTCATAAAGTGTTTATACTTAACATTCTTTACATGCAAATTTTATCACTTCTAAGATGTTTTAATCTGCAAATTACTGTAAAGTTAATATTTTCACACTGCTAAAGGAGACTTTGTGCAAGCAGGATAATTAACATGGATAGATAGGTTGCAATGTGCTTGTGGTACTCCCGCTATAGCTTTTAGGACTCTGATTGGTTGAGATGCAGCAATAGGCAGGTGATGATGAGGCTTGCTTTAAAAGATATGAGCAGTTCTTCGACTGAGCAACTTTGTGTAGTGGGGAATTGGGTTTTTGTACCCTAGCGTGGAGATCTGGCCCAAAGTCTGTGCCTTCCTGGTGGATGTGGACAAATGAAAGCATCCGTCCGGCTTTTGTTTGTTACTTGGATATGTTAGCTGTAATCACAGCTGGGTTTTGTTTCCAGAGTCTAGTCTGCAATGTAAGAATTTCTAGGCAAGTTCCAAGCAAATAAGCCCTGACAGATAGAGCTGTTTTGGTGCAAGATCACTGAGGCGTTCCTGTACTGTATTAAAAGCACTGTGCTTTCTGGAGAGTTTATTAGTTCAGATACTGTGTTTGGCTTTAGTAGAGCTTCCAAGCTGACATTTAATTCTTGAATCATCTATATTTTTCCACCATCTGAGATCAGAGATAATGGAGTGTTTACTGTTTCGTCATTCTACCACATCAATCTGTACAGAAAAGTAAAGGAGAATAAGGGGGAGTGGCCTTCACACATAGAGATTTGCCCATCTGGGTTTTTGTGAGGTCAGGAATGGGGAAAGGATGTCAGGGGAAAGGAAAAAAAAAAGATAAGATTAAAACCTACTCTTCAGATGGTGAATGGAAACTTGTAGCAGAGGATGAGGTGGAAGCATCTAGAAGTCAAGCACTGAAGCACACTGTAGAAGAATCCAACCCTCAAAATTATCTTAAAGAGCAGGCAGACTTCTAAAACACCTTATACCAATTATTCTGTCCATATTAAAATTTAGCTTAAGGAATGTATGAAAAATAAAGATTTGGGTGTGGGAGAAAAAGCAGTGTTTGGGCAAGTCTGGTTTTGGGGGTTTTTTTGGTTGGTAAATTGGGATTATTTTTTTTTTGGTAGTATTCTAAAACTGATCACTTAATGTGGATTGACAGAATGGCAGGGAATTTGTAGGTAAGGGAGAGTTTCAAGCTCTTTAAGTCCTTCGAGGAAATTCTTTCCTTATCATCATCTCTCAGCTCCATGGAGTCTTAATCCAGGACCAAAGAATATGTATGGTGCTTTAAACCTTCATATGTGACTGGAACTGTAGGTTGTGAGCTTGGTGTGTGTCAGGATTCAGACGGATTTTTAGCAGGAATTCCCTGTCTTTAATGAGGAGTGCAAGGAGGCAGTGCTACGGAGATGTTACCACAAGAGACAGCATACCTGTTCTGTTGGGAGTTTCTCCTGGGACTTTCTCACAGTTCTGGCACTGAAAGTGACTAAATTCTGTAATTCATCAGAATCATGAAATCAGTGAGGGAAATACACTTTTGGAAGATTTAAAGAAAAATGTGTCTATTACCTTTTATACAAAATGGCCGTGTTACAGGTTAATTTTGAAATGCAGGGATTTTTGTGTTTTTGTACTAAACTAAATATTTTCTTTACCTGTTTTAAATTTTAAAATATTTTAGCACCTTTGTCACAGATTTGATGAATGAACACTGCACACCTAAATCAGAATGTACATGCTGAGAAGGCAGAATGTGGTTTTGGTTTGATTTTTTTTCTTCAAAGAAGACTTTTTGGGGGTTTTTTTCCCCTCCATGCCTGGAGTGTGAAGGTTATAGTAATAGATTTTTATTCATATTCATAGTGACAGTGCTGCATGAAACTGATGTTCATCTTGGGTTTACCAAAACTCATTTTCACCTAGGTTTAAGCAACTTTTTTTAAATAAGAATGTTGTCTTACCATTTCCTGCCAGCTTCCAACCACCTTTCTCTGTTTCTCTTGCCCTCAAAGACAGACAGACAGGTGCCACGTTAATAAAGAGTGACATTGTTTTAAATTGTTCTATTTATCTTGTTCTGCTTGTTTGTGGAGGGACTTTTGTGGTGGAAAAAAGGGTTTTTAAGGGCTGTGGCCTGCAAAATGTGCTGGAATTGCTTAGAGCTCTCTATGGCCCTCCTTTGCTTTGATAATCATAAATTTTATATGTATATTAAAAGTTGCCAGGAATGGATTATCAGAATGGTCAACAGTATCTGAATGGTACTCAGGATTCTCCAGGGATACCTGGAGCTTGTATAAAATGCATGGTGCTGTATGAAAAGGCATTTGCTGGGAGGCGGACAAAAATTTGAGTACAAGCAAATGGGATAATACAGGTGTTTCCATCTGAATATAGCAGGGTGCTTCTATAAGCAGGAAAACTCCCCTGCACATTAATGGATTTATTCTTCAGCCATATTAGTGCACAGGTGTATGAGGTGCCCACTCTGTAGATTACAAAGTGGTTACTCCTAGCCAGTGACTAACCTCTGGGTTTTCTGTTAATGCTCAAATTAACTGCAAATAATACTCCTAGCAGAAGTCAGCTTTATTCTATTATTGAAACTTAATTTTTCTTGGTTAATATTCTGTGATCAGTTTAAGATGGACTTTTCCTTCCCATGGACTGTCATTGCTGTCTAGGCACTTAGGTACACTCCCTTGAAAGTCAGCATGGTATCAACATTTACTCTTAGGTGATGTATTTATAGTATTTTCTAATCAGTGACATTGATGCATGTGGTGAACACATTTTTGTTCACCACAAAATAGGAAAATATTTTTTTGTTTCTCTCGCTTCTCCAAATTTTCATTCTGATTAGAGATTTTTTATTTAATGTTGCATGCAGGTATGAATATTTATAGTATGTAGCTTTTCTTTCCTAAGATTTGTATTTGAATGGTGATCAGTAGTTATTGATGGCTCAAAACTATTCCTTTATTAATGTTTTGTTGCTGTTTGTTTACTTCTACAGGAAATAAATGCTGCTTTGCCCAATATAATAAACAACAAATATGGGAAGAAGGTCTTGTTGTACTTGTTAAGTCCTAGAGACCCTGCACATTTTGTTCCAGAAATCATCACACTTCTGCAGCAGGGAGATGGAAATGCCTATAGGTAACTCACATATGAAGGTTAAGTTGTTTTCCTTAGAGTCTAGAAGAGTTCATGCAACTTCTTGTCATGATAGATATATTATGAAAAAAAGCTGAAATTAAAACTGAAGTAATGTAAATGTAATTTAAATAATACATAAGTATTATTAGCTGTGTTAATCTGTAGTCCGTATTTTTGCTTTTTTGGTTTAAAGTTTCTATACTGGTGATCAGCAGTTTACCCACTTTGTAAAGGGCCAGATTGGATGTGGTGTTTGTTTAAACTCATGTATCAAATTTGGCGAAAAAGAAGATTTTTAATATACTATATTGCTGTCTTGAGTTGCATAATAGTGTATCTCAAATTCTAGCAATAACCATGGAAGTCATTAATTTGAATTCAGTGAAATTGTATTGACATTTATGCTTATCATCTTTCCAAGGAGGACCAATTATAAATTATTAGTGAGCTGTTTAAGAAATGCGTCTCAGTAGTTGAGATAACAGAATGAATAGAAAATAAACAGAGGTTAAATTACTGTTAAAAAAACTGAGGTTTACTGGCAATCAGCTTTACACGCTATACATGCACTCCATGTGTTCTTAAAATCTGTGTGCAACATGTGTTTAATTATGTGTGAAACTGAGGGAAGAATAATGCTTTATTTTGATCTTCCAGTAATTTATAGCTGTCTCAAGTAGTGTATATGTTCTGAATTTCTTGTTGCTTGATGTGCATACAGAGCAAGCCTTCCTACAGTAATGTGCTGTCTCTTCCATCAGTAAGAAGAATACTGAACTCCGCCGCCGTGAACTTCTGGAAGCTATTTCCTCACCTTTGCTAGAATATTTGCAAGAACATACCCAAGAAGTAGTGACAGACAAAGCTACCTTTGTCTTGGTTGCTGACATCTTAAGAACAGCTCTTGGTGACATCCAGCCGGCACTAGATGCAATTGCTAGTTTAGCAGCAGAGGAGCTGGTTCCAGGCGGCTGTGATGGGCAGGTAATGTAACAGAGGACAATGTGCTGAGACCTTGCAGAGCATTTGCTTATTTTATGTTACGAAAATGAAGTCTGCTTCTTTTTTCCTTTATGTAAGACATCAACATACTGCCCTGAGAGCGCTCATATATTAGATGTGATCTCTGTTTTCTGACATTTTCCTTTCATGGTTTATTATTGTTGCATCTTGAATTGTAGAGCAAGATACTCGTGATTTTGAATCTTCAGAACTGCTTTAAACGCTTTGTGTGAAGGTAGCTGACAGTCGTGTTACACAGTCTTTTAATGTTACCACAATGCAATCAAACAGTTACAAATTTTTTTATAGTTCATTTAGCTGTTTACACTGAGAGTGATTGGGTCTCTTAGCTTTCAGGTATGCTTATCTCCATGCCAGGAAAGATCTTAGATAGTAGCTGTTTATCTTCACAGTATGACCTTCTCTTCAAAGTGTGCCCCTCCCCTATTTTGGTAAGCTCAGTCGGATATATGTCTGTCGACTAGAAAACAAAAGATGCTGTGTGTGTATACTATATTTTAGATGCACTCCAGATTTTTGTAGTAGTGCTAAATTTGCTCTGTCTTTCCCCTTCTTTAAGACAGACAGTTTACAGAATTTTACATGAACTACTCGTTTTCTGTGATTTTTTCTGTGAACCATACTGAAGTGAATTTTCAAGGCTGTGAAAATGTGGAAGGTCTGCAAGTTCTTGTAGAAACAGCTAGACAAGAGAATTCTGCTCAGTAATGAAGCATGAAGCCCTTGGAGGAGTGGATGAAACATTGGTTGATATGGTTTATATTACTGAAAGTCAGTTGTTACAGGGAAGGTGGTAAAAAATAAACTGGTCAGTTTAAGTATTCAGATACTTGCATCAAACTTGGTGATATTTGCATAGGTGATGACTAAATGGATCCATATGAAGTGATATCCAAGGGCAGAAACAGGAATGTTTATGGACTGATATGTAACTAACTGCATTTTGAAACATCATCATTAAATAATTTCATTTTGGTTTGATTTGTTTTCTCTCCTTAAAGCTTCACATTGCAGAGCATCCAGCAGGCCATCTAGTTCTGAAATGGTTAATAGAGCAAGATGAAAAAATGAGAGAGTGTGGAAAAGAAGGTATGCAGCTCTATTTATTTATTTATTTATCAATTTATGACCTCAGAGTGATTGGTTATCTGACCTAAAATGAGATTGCTGCATTTATACTAATATATGGAAAATTTAACATACCCTCTTAAGATTAGTGCTTCTGTCTTTTTGCTGTTGTGAGCTGTTACAAGAACAGAATGCCAAAGATACGTTTGCTTTTTCTGCAATGAAAGTACTTGCTTGGTTTTTTTCTCAGGGATTCAGCATGTATTTGGGACATAGTTCATTTCTCTGCTTAGGATATCTTGATAGCTTTGCTAAATCACACAGCAATTTTAAGGCTAATACAAAAAGTGAAGTCTTAACAGGAAGATGTGTTTCACTAGGGCTTGTGAGCCAAACTGTAGTCTTTACTGTGTTCATTAGTGCTGCTGGGTTAATGCTTTATAACTGTTATTGCGATAATTCATGTACAAAAATAGGACAACTTTGCCATTTCATATACCAGGCAGAGATTGGGCACAGATGTTCACATCTTAATTTAGCTTTTAAACGTATTTTATTACATAATTGTAAAATCTTGTTGCATGAGTCACCCTGTCCTAAATAGAGATTACTTTTTCTCGTACAAAAACCTCAAAAAAACGAAAGGAGGTGGGGGTGGCATAGTATAATCTGGAGGGAACTTCTCTGTGTGTAGGGGGATTTTTTCATTGTAAAATTACCAGGCCTTGTTAAACACTTTTATTATTTTTTCTTAAAACACTCAAGTATCGACAGTTTCTTTTAAAAAATAAGTTTGTTGGGCTTTGTTAAACATTTCTGAAAGGAGGCTGTTACGCTGCTGAAGTGGGTGATTAAAAGTGTGCAAAGGGGAAGCTTAAGAGTATCTTCCAGAGACCAGCCTAATTGAGATGATGATAGCTGTCTGGATTTATTTCTACTAACATTGTGCAATTCCCATTTTAAATATAAGCTGTTCTCTTTGGTTTCTTTGTTTTCCTCCAAAGAGTGCATCATTCAGAATCATTGCTCTGAGATTATGGAATTGGAATTAAAAAAGAACTAAATTGTTATTGTGTAGGAAACAAGTTGAATAAAAACTGACCTGTTCTTTAGATGGAATAGTGACAGTGAAAAATAGCTTCAGTGTTTGTTTGGAGGTGGGGTGGATTTTTTGGGGGTTACTTACTGATAAGTTTGCTCAGCATACAAGCTGTAAGAGCAATTTCCCTGAAGTTCAGATTCAGCTGGGGACTTGAGGTCAGCCTAGGTTCTTCCTTTTGCCAATGCATTTAGTGTAATGAATCTGCAAGCCAACTTGGGCTTTCAAAGCTAGTGGGGAAAGAGAGCCCTGTAGCATCAGAACAGCTGAAAGAAACAAGGTTCCTAGTGGTTTTCATGCATCACTAAAGGATTATCTCTGAAGTTTGATGTAACTTCTGTTTCTTCAAGTGCAAACTTGAAGTGCAACTCTTCAGTTGTAGAGTCAGATGTTTAAAAACAGCATTTTTCAGCAGGTGTGTGTATGTATTAGTATATTGTATATAATTACCTCTTGTGATGTTGTCATTCTTAACAAGTTCATTCCTTGGAGTGGTTGCCGCCTTTAAGACATGAATAGCCTCTGACACCCTTTTAAAAAAGATACAGCAAGTTTGACTGCTTTATACTAGTGAACTGTCACACAGTGCAGCTGTTGTCTAACTAAATTCAAGCAATAGTTGGAAGTCGTCAAATGTGTATAAAGGTATTCATTGCATTGAATAGTTATTTTGAGAGCAAAAATTTGTGAATACTTGGTGGCTAAAAGCTTTGATTCAATCACAACTGCAGAGAATTTTTAACAGGCTTCTTTGTATGAAGTTACTGTCTAATTTTTTTCTTACCACTATCTTTCCCACATTTTACAGTTTGCTTTGGAAGAACGTTGGTGGAACGTGTTGGTATTGAGAATATGAAGACCTGGGCAGGAGTAAATCGAGGTGCCATTATTCTTTGTTGGTATGTAAGGCACATGGCTATTTCTGATTAGGTTCCAGTGTTAATTTCTTGAAGAGCTAAGAGAATATCCATTGAAATTTCTACCAGCAAAGTGCCATGTTTTGCTCTATGTGTACTGTCTTTCATGCCACTGGTAAGTCTGTGATGGAATTAGGGTACTGGGAAAACTCAAACCAGGGTTTGTATGTGTTGTTCCTTGAGCTCAAGCTTTTGTGGTACTAGGAAGCAGTTGGAAATGTTGGATTTAATGTTGGAAAATCTTAGGATTAAAAATCAAACTTATTTTTAAAATTGTCTACTGTGTCTTGTTTTACAAGCACAAAATTCTCTGAAGGGCAGTCCACAAAGAGCTACATTAAAATATTAACTCTGAAAAATATCTGTGATGACTGGTGGAGACATGTAAGAATCCAGATTATTGTTTTGTTAGGTTGTTTTTTGGTTTTCTATTTTTGGTGGGTTTTTTTGAAACTTGCTGCTTTGTGTTGATTCCTTAATTATGGAGCCTAAGCATGTCTCATACTGAAGTAAGAAAGTATTTGGAATAAACTGTACAAAAGAATAGACTGCAGATATTTATGATGAGCCAACTGGCTAACTTTGAAGCAGTGAACCATTCAACTATTGAGATCAAGAAGACCTCATAGAATTTGGACTAACATTAACATTTTGTTTTGTCAAATAAGAACAGCTGTTAATCACCACTGTTTTCACTTTGTAACTACCTCTCAGTGTCAGGTCATAGAAACCCAAGGTTTTGTCTGTAGCCCAGAGCGTGTGTTCTGGAACTATTGGGTCAGCATTGCCCTGCTGACTCCTCATAAAGGCTTACACTGAGCCAAAATCAACAAACAGTTCAAAGAGACAACATGATTATGAAAAACAAAAACCTCTTTTCCCGTTTTTTCTGCCCCCCTTCTCCCTCTCCTAAAGTTACTTTCAACTCCTTGCTGTTCACTTTCCATCTGTGCTCATTATGACTTTAGTGAGGCTACTTTGACATTCATGCTGTTTTGCAAGGTGAATCAAAAGCTGTTTTCACTAATAGAATGTCTGTTAGTTAATCTGAATTTAATTCTAGCTTTGTTTAGTCGTTATCATTCAGGGCACTAGCGAGAAGAATTGGTAGTTGAAATCCAGATACAAAACAAGTTTACACAACATCGTAATAGCCTTACGGAGCTGGCTGTTAAGATTGTTCAGCTACTAAAATAATAAAACTTTTCTTTGCCTCTCATAACAGGCCTTTAGAATTCAATAAATGCATCTAATGCCTTTAAGTTATCTGATCCTGTGCACAGATGTGCAGTAGAGATTTGTTACAAAGGCTTGTTCACTGACAGTGTATTAATGGTTGGACTTTTTTCCCCCTAACTCAAGGCTGAGATTCATGTAACATGTGGTGTTGCTGGTTTATGCACTAAGTGATTTTGATTGTCCAAATAAGGTTGTAAAGTAAATTAGTGGAATTTTTTCCATGTATAACACTTAACTGTTTGGCTGTCACCATGACAACAGTCTCTTAATAGGTTTTGAAGGCTTACAGAAGAAAACAGGAAACTAGTAATTGCGTATTAGCAAAAACCAGCACGGGAGTGTTGTATTTTATGGAAAAATCTGTGAGGAATGTCGGTCTTTCCCTCTCTCTGCTATTACTCGTGGCACTACAGGGTAGGACTTAAGCAAGTGTGCTTTGTTACCAAGCAGAGGAGCTTATCTCCCAGATTGGCAGTTGAACAATTTTCACCAATACTGAAATTCACATAACAGGGAAGAGAGATAAAAGTATGGGGGAGAATTGTTTATTTGTTTACTGGAATTTTGTTTTTATATTTCTGGTTTGGTTTTTTTTTTTAAATTTTCATTAAAGCTGAATCATTTGTAGTTTGAGCTTCTCTTGACGACTCTTTAGGCATAATGCCCTTTTGTTTAGGCAGCTGGGAACACACAACGATAACCAGCTGCTTTTGTTCCATTTCGTGTGACACCTGCTTACCTCGCTAATGTGGTAATTGATCTCATCTTTGTTAAACTGTGTACATTGAAATTGAGAGGTTACCTAAATCATACAGCACTAATGAATTTAATCTGGTATAGATAACAACAGCATTATTGTTTTTTTTACATAAAGTGCAGAGCTTTAAAGAATCTTCTTATTCAAAAAAATACTCAGATACAACTTTGTCATAAAGGAGCTCATATTCCTCAGACAGAGGTAATTTTCAGATGCTGCCAGTTCTCCCTGAAGCTGTGATTGATTTTTGTTTTGTTGTTGGCTTTTGGGAGCCATCTGTGACTTATGTGCAGATCTGAAACTCAGAATTACCCAGTCATTTAATTTGAAGAGTTTTGGCCTTCTAGTCATTTAAGCTTATTCAGCAGTTACAAGGAGTTCATTCTGTATGCTTGATGGCTTAGTTATCTGGTATCCTCTGGACCCTTTCCTTTCATTTCCCTACTTGCTTTTAATTTGATTTTTATTAAAAAAATATGGGGCCTGGTTCTGACATAATACAAGTGTGAAGAGTCCTAAGGTAATGAGAAGGCTCTTTGGGACATTACAATCAGCTTAGTTTAAATAAAGTGTTTAAGTACTTGAATGTCATGGATGCTGGTCTGTTTACATTTCTGTATTTACCTCTCAGTATTTTTGAATTTGTCAGTGATGTATTACATCAGGGTAGAAAATGGATAAAAACATACTTCACCAAATGACTTACTGATTTCCATATTTGTGTAACCTGTAAAATTTATATTTTATACCCCCAAAATACCTAGGTGCCTGCTTACCAGATCTTAGAAAACCCCAGCCCTGTGTGTTGATCTTTTGGCTATATTATCAGACATACATGTGTCTTATGTTAAAAAGACTGTGTCTTGAAAGATCACAATGTCTTGAAAGAACTCGTGTGGATGTCAAGAGTTTGAAAGCAGCTTTGCGTGTATAGCTGTTGGCAGATTCGATTCACTTTTAGAAATACAGAAGCTCAGTCCCCAGAGTGGCTTGTTACTTTGTATGCTTTTTGTCCCTGGTGGTGAACCATGTGAAATCTCTCCGTATTAAGTACCATTGTCTTTTGTCAGTACTCTTCTTGCCATTTTCAGGGGTACCTGACTCACAGAGAAGCTGAATAGGATCACCCTCACTGTGTTGATTTCAGTTTTAAAGAAGGCCTCTTGATTAAACAGTACTGTCATAGCTGAAAGTGTAGCAGAAGTTGCTGCTAGAAGATGTTAGACACAAATAAATAGAGGAATAAAGTAGCTGAAAACAGTGGTGTTGTCATATGGGTATCCCATGCTTTACTGCCTACAGCGTTTGCCATCCTGCATGGGATTTGGAGTCCTAAGGAGACGAAATTTAAATCTCACCTTAAGCTACATTAATTCCTTTAAGAAGTAGGCTAGAAAAAAGCTTTTAGGTAACTGCAAATGTGGGAGCTATTCAGAAGAATTGCAGGGGTTGTAAAGAATTGCAGTATCATGCAGCCAGCTTGGTACCAGTATGTGGATGTTATAGTTTGTTTCCAATTTTAGTATATTTCTAGACCAGTATAATTTATAATTTGGTTCTGGATTGTACAAATTGGCTATAGAAACTAGTAAGTTTTTTAGGTGGGGTGCACTCATCATTTCAGAGTAGCAAGTTAGCTGTGATATTATCTTTACTGATTTTGTATTAGAATCCCAAGAACATATGACTGTTGCCTGAAGGAAGGGGAGAAGGGCAGTCACTGCCTAGGTTGATCTGTATAGTGCAGATGCTTTTGCTTTTCTAATAGTATTTTACAGCTTACAATGAATTTCCGTGTTTCTGAGGAAGAAAAGCTATCTGGGAAAGCTGGTTCATTTTCCAAAAGTAATGTCTAAAAAAGAACAAAACTGGTAAGGCTCTGTAGTCCTGCACTAAAAACATGGAAGTACAATAGTGAAAGTACTTGGTGTGTATTAGATGTACTTCACTGCATCCAGTTTTAGGACCCCTGTTAAAAGAAAGGTATCCACAACTGGAGTGACTTTAATTGAAGGGAGACCAGCCTAGTTGTGGGCTGGATCCCTTGACCTGGGAGGACAGGCCATGGGACCAGGGCTGGTTCAGCTAGGCGAAGGCATGGCTTTGCAGGCACTCAACAGCATCCCTGGCACTGATGGGAGGGGATGAAGGAGAGCTGGGCACTGAACAGCACCCCTGGTGCCAGCAGGAGGGGATGAAGGAGAGCTCACCTCTTCAGAGCAGTGCATAGGTGGCTGAAGGGTGAGAGGCACCTGGCACTGGTGTTTCAAGCCTGGACTGCCCTGAGCAGTCTGGTCAAACCCAGTGTTTGAGCCTGCTTTGAGTAGGGATCTGCAGTTTCTTCCAGTCTGATTTATCTTGTGTTGGTTGTGTTCTCACTTGGTGTATCATGCTTTCTGGAAAGTTTACAACTTTCTCTAATAGGAGGTATCAGAATCTGCCCTAACTATATTCTTCTAAACAGTTACTGTTTCTTTACATGGACAGCTTCTTTTCTATGACTTACATGCTAACCTTTTGACATCCTTGGGTTTTTTCCTGTTTCTTGTAGCCTTCTCCGGAGCAGTGATCAGAAAGTGGCAAATACAGTCAAAAAAGGACTGCAAAAACTTGTCCCGAAGTTGAAGCTAAATAAAAATGTAAAAGGAATAGAAGCATTACTGGAGAAATTGACTTCCTAGTGTAAATGAAGATAAAAAGACAGTTTACATCAGTGCAACCAACTGAGAGTTGGTAAGATTTTGCACCATGGTTGTTTTAAGAAGCAGTGTATGCATTTGTAAATTAAATAATTTCTAAAACAACTTGTCTGTTGTACGTATTCTGTTGTGTGCAGTAAGTGGTTGTTCTCAGAGACTGAGATCTCAAGAAGATTTAAGAGGTAGTGGAAACCTATGAACATGTAATCAAGAAGTTAAATCTTTCCTGATAACATGATCAAAAATGTTTTGAGTCTGGTTAAAATTTGCATTTATGTTGTCATAGTTACCGTAGAAACTGAGGCATCTGTTCTGGAGATACTGTGTGCTGGCAAATATACTTGTTCCTAATGCTCTTCCTTCCTGGTTTCCTCAAAAAACAAAGCAGAAAAACAATTTGAGTCCAATTCTTACCTTGTTGAAGGAGTGATGGAGACTCTCATCCTTCAATAACTTAGAAAAATTGAATAAAAATATTATCGAACTTTTTCAAATAAGGTCCTGAAGGAGAGGCTGACCATTTTACTGGACCATGGATGTGGGTTTTTTTTTTTAGTGTCCTCGCTGTAATAGGGAAGTGCTGAATTTACTTCTGCATGATATCAAATAACCATCCTATTGATTGGTACTGTACCCTATTTTCATCTAGAAGAATCAAGCTAATATTACTTTGTTATTTTAAGCAAAGAAAAAAACCAAACCCAAAACTTTATTTGTAAGGCATTCATACAACATCCTGGTGGTGTTTAATGCCATGTTGATAGACTGATTCAATAGAGACCAAATTAATTAAAACTCAACTGCATGAGTCACTATTTACTGTTGCTTAGCCTGATATGATATGGCCTCATTTTCAAGAGCAGATAGCTATTCTCCTAAGGTACAGATTCCTTAACATAATGTACAATGCAACGAATTGGAAGTTACCAGTGGTCACATAAACTGGCTTAAGTTTCTGTATTTTATGTATTTCAAAGCAGTCTCCGAAATTACTGAGTTTATTGTCAGAGGTTATGATGATCCACAACTAGTGCTACAGTCCGTCAGGAGCTGCAGAGCTTAGCGCCTGTGAAAAAAATCAGATTACTTGGTTTGAGACTCGGAGTTGCCTGCTTAGCATGAGGTAAAATACTCTGGTTTTCTAGGGAGCACCTTTATGTACACAGGTGCTTGTATTTTTAAGTCATTTTCTAGATGTGTGTTTACCCAAAGCAATGAAATGCATTGTTTCGTCTTAATAAGTAACCTGTTGCTTCTCCCTGGGCCTGTTACAGGGAACATTTTTTACTATTTAAAAAAAAGGACAATGTACCTGAATAGGCAATTTTTTTAAAAAAAAAAAAATGACTAGAATTGTAATTTATTTTACTTAGGTTAATTTAAGCAGTATGTGAATGTTTATAGTTAGGAGAAGTGTTTCTAACATTGTTTCTGTTTGCATTTGTTGATTTACTGATACTTTGCTGACTGTGCTTCCCTTTTAATTCCACCTAAGCCTATAAACAGTAGTAAATACTGAAAGGTTAATCCCAATTAAACCTGATTGGCATTGGCATTAAGTGTTCATGCTTGTAAACACATCCTCTCAGTTACCGAAGGTTGCAGCTCATTAGTTTCTGTAACAGGATTTTCTTTTGTCACAAATAAAACAGATCATTTTAATTAGCAACAGATAATGAATTTAAACTGTAGTGAACTGTCTCTAAAGAACTCCCAGTTATTGTCAAAATCTGAAACCTGAACAATTATGCAACAAATTGGTGACTGAATAATTAATAGTAAAGTAAAATGATGGGGGGGGCAGGGGCAGGGGGCAGGGATCTGATACAACCATTCTCAATTTTCAGGTTTTGAGGGGAATAAACTAATGCTTAGAATCTGCCACAGACATATTTCCAATCAAGAGAATTAAAGCGGGCAGTGAAAGTAAGTCATAGCTAAAGATAAATGTTGGTAACCTGAATAGCAAAAAGCTCTGTAAGAATGTCTGCTTACATGGATGTCATTTGATGTTTTAATTGTGCTTGCTTTAACTGAATGTCTACCAGGCAGTTGCTTTGCATTTTTGAGAGACTGTATGGTTTTAAATTGTGTAGTAATTTGGAATGACTGACAACCAATCTTCCTTACCACAATTTGAGAAATGCCAGTCTTGATTAAGTAGACATCAGTTAAGGTGATGCTAAAGATGCAACAATTTTTCTATAGGGGATAAAACGAGATTTTACTGATAAGGTATGTCTTTAACGTCAGTTGAAACCAAGTTCTGAAATAGCTTAATGGAAGGAGAAGAAAAGGAGGTTATGAGAGGTACTAAAGACTATTTCAGTGGCTTAAGTTACTTCAGGGTGGAGTAATTTTTCCCACTGAAGAAGCTGGTTAGGTGCAGTGCCATGTGTCTGCCAGTCTGCTCTGGGTCTCAATGACTGTGTGAGTGCTGAGAGAAACTGTTTGAAAGACTGAAGCAAGAGTATTTTTTTCAGTGTGTCCTTTTTCTCATTTGAAATGTTCTTGGCAAGGGCTTCTGCCTACTTTAGATTATCTGAACTGCTCAAATTATTGCCAGCATGTTAATATAGCTAGTAGTACTTTTTTTTTTTTTTTATTGCCAAGAAGATAGTGGAAGTGCATGTGCAGCAAGTAAGTGTCCATGTCTGCGCCACTCGCTTAGAAGAGATTGTTCCAGGAGTTATGGGATTCTTGTTTTAAAGCCATTGTCCAGAACTGAAGTGACCGTCCTATTGGCCACCCAGAGTCAACACCTCTCTCGCTTTACATAGCAGAAGTTGGAGAGTGAACCACCAATTTTAAATCATTGTGAATGCTAGACCAGTCAAGGACAAAAAAGGCAGTGATGTTTATTTTATTTTTGGTTCTTGGAAAACAGAGGTCCCATTACCTTGATAATAGTGTATATTAGTGTGTAATAGTGTATTTCCCATTGCCTTGGAAATAGGGGTATACAGATAGGTACTTAATTGCAACTTAATACCTCTCTCTGTAACGTAGAGGACCAGCTTTCCCCTTTCTGCTGACGGCAGGAGAACAAGCAGTGGTTTGCCTTTTCCGCGGGCTCCACCAACATATCTTTTCTTTAGAAGCAAAAAATCTGTACAGTGCCTCTTGAGTTTTTTTCTGAATGCAGAACTGAGGACAAAGTGGGGTCAGCAGAAAATGCAGAATGATTGAAGTAGCTGGAAAAAAAGGGGGAACGTTTTCAGAACAATATTCACATTGCAGGCAGACTGTGACCCCTAAGCTGTGAGACTTTCTTTTTTACTCCTGTCTATCTCTTCTCTGGTTAGATTGTGCACTTGTCAGAATGGACACAACGCCATATCCACATATGCACATCACTTAGTATTTAAGGTTTCTACATAAGTGTTTTCACTGTTCCTGTAGTATGTCTAAAAAAAGTTATAAAATGGTACTAATCAAATACTGAAAGTAGGGGGTTTGTTTCTTACGTCTTTAAAAGATCCATGTAAGTGTTCATTGCATTAACCAAGACACATTTCCTTCTGACTTCTTGGGAGAAGAAATCTCTAGTGTTCATTAGACAGTTTGCATTATCAAATTCAAGATCATTGCCAAAACCCACCCATTTTGCACAGCATTCTTCAGCTGCTCTGTGAAACCACAATAGTTCATTTGCTCTAACCATACTGTTCTTCCAGCACTTTTCCTGTTTTCTGCTTGGGGTTTAAAGCTGTTGTATTGAGCTGCTTCCTTACGTGCTCCATTCTGTAAATGGTACTTTCTTTCAACTGTTAACAATTTGTTGTTTTTTAAAGCCCTTTGTTTTCTTTGAGACCCTGGACTCGTAGGAAATGTAAAGTCTTCCAAGATCTGCTAATGGTAGTTACCATTGGACTAACGGTCTAATAAAGAGAAATAGGCATTACTAGAAAGGATTGCTGTTTAAGAGATATGAATCTATTGAAGAGAAATTAAATCTGTTGTACTGTGTTCTGCATCTTTTCTCCAATCCCTGTAACGGCAAATTTCAGCAGTGCAAGCTTTCCTTGATGTGATTTTTAGAGGTATGCAAAAGCGGTAACCCACTTTGCTGTAGCATCCAAAGTAGCAAGTAGAGTATCATTTGCAAGCTGCATTACGGGGAGGGACTGAGTGAAGGGAAAGCCACTGATGGCTGAAAAAAATGCAAAATATGCCAGGTAAACTCAGTCTTGAGTTATCAGCAGTAATTCCTTACGTATGCCCAATTTAACAGTATATATCTCTGTGACTTTTCTCCTGCAATAGTTGTGTATTTAAAGTTTTGTCAAGGGCCATACTGGTTGAAGTGGATTTAGTCATCTGTCATCTGCTGTCATGGAAAATGGTTTTAATTGTTGGATTTGTATGCTCTTTCAGTCATAATGTGTCTTAAAGTGCTTTACAAAATACAAAAATCTTAAAGATTCTCTGATTTGTCCTGTCTTCCCCACAGCTGCTTCTCTCTGTCATTGCTGTAGCTTACCAATCTGTGCTGACTAGAATTTGTCTACATGGGCTGCATCTTTTGTTAGAATAGTGGGACAGTCATAAAAACCATACAGGAGGTAGCTGACAGGAGCTCTGGGTATACAGGCATATATGAACAGGTGCTAGAAGCATTGAAGTAAAAAGTCATCAAAAAGTTTTTCCTTGTAAAACAGATACAAACAAGATACTTGTGGGGGAAAACAAACAAACAAACAAGCCCCACAAACAAACAACCCAGGACTTTTAATTTTAAAGATGTATTAATTTATAAGCATTCCTGATAAAAGGTTTTTTGTGGACAAAGGTAATAAGGGAATATGGGAGTTGGTTCAATATGTTGCATTGGTTAAAGTTTCTGCTCCCAGAGAGTGGTTAGATGAAGAAGATTGGGTGCCACCACACCTGCTAATAAGTCATATTCACAGCATGGTGGTAGCACCAATTTTCATGGCAGTCAAAATTAGTCTTACAGTTGAAGTGCTTTCAAAGGCTGTTTTAAAAATTGGTGCCACCAGTTTTTCCACTTAAGCATTTTTTCTGGTTTTTCTCTTTATCTGAAGAGTTTAAATGCTTAAAGCCTGTTTCAAATTCCAAGTCTTTTTATAGTAGGCAGTGAAAAGAACAGGCAGGTACCAATTTAAAGACATATTTGAGAAATGTCTGAATGATTTCTCTTCAAAAGAATTAAAAATGGTTCAATTGGCCATTTCAAGTCCAAATTTCATGGTATTTTATTAGCCAAGGCCCAGGAATGAGGGAGCTACTGGGATCTGCCTGCCAGAATCGGTAGTGCTCGCCAGTGTCCATGCAGATCCAGTGATTTCTCTTTAAAATGTCCTTATCAATGATAGATGCCAAACATAATGTTGCATTTCCCATTTTATGCAGTGTCATGCCCAAGCTGGAGGACCTTTTGGTTTCACAGACTATGATTCAGCTTCACACTGTCTGAACATTTCCCTCTTTAGTTTGCTGCTCAGGTATTAAGAAGTGCATGTTGGCACCAGCCTTTGAGATTAGTAGTTACTGACAGAAGAAATGGTATAAGCACCATAACGGTACATCTCAAATACCCTGTTTTCTTCTGCTTCGGGTGCTCTTTGCATGTCTGCTGTTAGTCATACTTTCCTTTAATTTTGTATGGTGCACTAAGGTGGGAAATCTGTGTGTGCATTGTCTGCTCTCAGGCACTGTGGTGCTGCTCAGGTTGCAGTTGCTGCAGTGCGTAGGCCCTGCTTTCTAACAAGTAACTTGCACCAGGTCATGATACCTAGGAAGCTTTTTGTTGTTTTTAATTGGTTTCCTGTATAAAGGTGGGAATTTTTTAGTGAAAATGAAATAAGCAATGTAATAGTTTCATTAAACCAAGCTTACTTTAGATTATTAATAATATAAATGTAATAATAGACACTAAAGGGCATGAATGAAGCCCAAAGCATTTCATCTTTGCAAAGGGAGAGTGTTGTGTTAGCACTGGACTGATGACTGTTCTACTCGGGATTCTGTGTGACAGACCATGAACAGAATCCATATTTATGCATGAAAATTTGCTTTTCAGGCAGGTGTGGAAAGTGAGTTAGGATAAGGCACTAACTTAGTGAATCTGCATCGGTAATGGTGAGCTTTATCACAGACAGAGGCTCTGACTTGTTTGGAAGGTGAATTTTGTGGTAGGATTTGAATAAAGGATGTGACAGTGCAGAGAGAAACACAGGGAGGAGGCAAGCAGGTATTTGCAGATTTCTGAAGGTGAAGGGACTGGGGGAAAAGAAATTGTTGCTGAAGGAAAGATGCTTTTGAAAAGCAATGTCAAAGCAAATTGCAGTGGGACGATGCAAGTATAACACAGCGTAGAGTAGTGGAGGCCAGTGGAAAGAGGTAAAGCAGGAGCAGTGTGCTTAAAACCTTGTGTCTTTCTCTTTTCCTCCAGCCCCTCATTGATCTAACAAGTGCGATGTATCCGGCAACTTGCCTGCTGCAGCGTGAGTCAGTAGTGTTTTTCCTTATGCCTTTGAACAGATGTTCCTGCATCCTTGTCCTTACAGGGGCTCTAGCATTTGTCAAGCTACTCACTGAGCTGATTCAGTTCACAAACCAGTTAAGATTTCTGTGTGGTAGTGTTGAATTAATTTCTATTAGCGAGCTCATAAGATCCACTAAACAAAGGTGAACTCACCTGAACACCAGAGCACAAGCCGGACAGCAGCGTTGCATGGTAAGCTGCGAGCTAAGTAGTGAGAAGTCTGACAGCCAGGAACAGGCCTTGCCTTTGCAGGGGTGAAATTGAACTTTTAGGTTAGCTGAGCTGCATGACCAGACTTTTATTTCAAATCTGTGTATAAAATGGCACCATTTTCCCTTCGGTGCATGAAGATTTAGAGGAATATGCATTGTACTGCATGGAAAAAATATACACAGAAACTCAGCATTGTTTTACGCCTGCCATACCTCAATGTGGAATGACAGTTGGTTGATACCTGTGTTTTGATTGCTTATGTTAAATCCTGTCAACAAAAGCCTGGATAATACTCCCTATTGATCTAAAACAATCTACTCAACAAGTAAGGTAACTTTACCTTGAACTTCTATGTTCCCTGACTAATTTTCTGATGTTAAAAAAATTCAGATGTACTCCTATTAGAAACAAAAAGGAATAGTGAAATTCATCTCCAGTGTAATAAATGCGGCATTAGACTCCATAGTTGTTATGATACAGATTCTACACTACAGTTTCACGTTCTTGTAGACACTCCCGCTGACAGGACTGCAGGCTGTCGGTGCGCTGCGCCTGAAGAAGGTGCAGCAGAGTTGACGCAGCAGGCAGCAGCAGGCACTATGTGTTTTTAAGACAAGGGGATGTGGCAGCCCGTATCCTCAGGGCAGCAGCAGTAAGCAGTTCTCCATGCCTTTCCGTGCCTTTCCCCAGGGAGACCCGGCTACCTTGCCCTGCCTGAAAGGGCGTCGCAGCCCCCATCACAGCGGGACGTGTGCTCACAACCTGTGGGTGACTTCCTGGGTTTTCCTGAATTTCTGGAACTTTCCTCCCCCAACCCCCCAGTTTGTTTACCCAAAAGAAATAGGTGAATGTTAAGATATTTGGAAGTCAGACCAGCTTGACCCTCAAGCACTGGGCAGAACAGATTCGAGGCGCATGGAGTCCCTTTGATCCGTATGGATCAGGCTTCACCAGGGTTTGATCACAGACCTCGCCTCGCAGCCCAGCCTTTGTCACGGGTGGGCTGTTGCATTCATTTGCAGTCTATGCCTTCGCCTCCACGTGTAGTTTTTGGTAAGAAAAAAAGTGTCCTACTGAGCAAGCCTGTTCTTGTGTGCGTATTTGAGAAGCTCCTCTGCAGACCGACGCGCTTGGCGGCAGTGCTGGCTGTGCTTGCTCTGCAGCCAGCGCAGGTTCTGCCTGCTCTTTGCCAGCTGGTAGCAGAAGTGCTTTTCAGGCAGTTTCCTCTGCCAGAAGCAGCGAAGGAAATAGTGTTGCAGCGGTACATGATGGCCTGAAGAACAGGTATTAGTGATAGTGAAAGAATGACAATTTTAAGTATGGTACTTGTTTTATATGGTTATTAATAGGGGTGAAACACTTTCACTTATCAATGCAGCAAATCTGCTCCAGAAGTTGGAATGACAATACAGAATCATTTTATAGAGTAGAATTACACTTTGACAAGTTTTATTTAAAAACCTTGATAATCTACCTCGATACTACCTGTAGAATGTTTTAATTTTTCTCAGCATATTTCCATTAAATTACCTAAGTACATAAAAAGCTAGTACTTCTGACCTTTGCATTTTTCAATCCAAGATAAAGAGCTGGATTACAGTCAATTGGCATGTTATTCATCTATTACTGAATAAAGAAGTTAACAAAAGTATTGTAAATAGCAGATAAGCATGAATCAAATATTTTTACCTAACATACAAATACAACGTTCTAAACAGTTGAAGCTATTTTTTTAAGCAAGGTGACAATGTTTGCTTCCTAGGATTATTGGTAGTCGTTATTTTACTTGGAAGTATACCTAGTTTATTATCTTTAAAGTTATACGTATTTAAAGACTGAATGTTACTATTCGCCTTAGAAGCCTGAGAACAGCACCAGATGCCTATTAATCTGTGGTTTACTGTAGCTACTCCTGTAAGTGCTATCTTTCTGAACAAGAAAAGCAAACAGCTGCTGAACTGCATTGAAAAAGTGATGTTCTTCTAAGACAGGGATTTGTGCAAAAGCATATTCTAATTGGATTTCTTTCCACTGTCTCATATAGGCACAGACTCTTTAGATTTCTACCACCATCACCCCTATTTTTTTTTTTTTTTTGTCTTTTTTTCTTCTTTTTTTTTTTTCCCCAATAATTCCCAGGCTAAAATGAGTAGATGAAACAGCATGTAATTGTCCTAAAGTGAAGCCAGGGCCATCCAAATAAACTGACTGCTGCTTTGTCTACCAGAGATGTGTACATAATGGTAGAATATATTTTCCTTTTCCCTCTGGGGCTCATTAGTATCTGTAATTAGTTAAAATGGAAGACTTCAGCACGTCCACATTCAGAGAGGTTTCTCATTTCTCAGTGGTTTGAGAATCTTTCACCCTGTTTCCTCAAAACCTTAGCTATGCCAGGTTAACATCTCATACAAAACAGTCTTGTCTACTTCAGCTTTAATAGTATTTCCCATCTTTCTTGTGTTTAAGCATATTTTCCCTTGACCTGATTATTTTGAAATCTTTTGATTGTTGAAGCCCTGTGACATTCAAGTCACCAATGTCACAGCTCTCCTGCATTATTTTTGGACGTCGTCATGTGTGCCATTTGACTGTTTCATTTGAAATGTTCATTTGAAACAGCTGTATTAAAACAGTAAGGACTTGTGCATTAAAATCTTGTTGGACAGTTAAGAAAGCACTCGCTGAGGATGTTTGATTCTGACTCCTGATAAAAAGAACAGTCCCTTTTCTCCCACTCATATTTTGTGTGGAAAGCCAATTCCCTTATGTGTCATGAAGAACATCTACTTGAATGGGTCCTGCAGGTGAGGCAGGTGGGGTGGAAAGAAGGGTGGTGATTTGTGTCAAGTCTGAGGCGGTGAGGAGGTCCAGCCCCTGCTCAGGCTCTGGGTTTCTCTAGGTGGCAAGAAGGTGCTGAGCTTGCCATGCGAGGCAGAGCATCTGCTTCCCATCTGCGTGGTGTGTGCAAGTACTGATTCCTTCAGACACGAGAATCAATTAGGGTGTCGCATATCTTGGCAAGTGGAGTAATCACCAACATTTAAGTCCTTTTAATGGATCTAACCCAAGCTGCACTTTGGAAATAAAGCACACTTGCGTTTTTGCATGCTTGTAACCTGCCACCTTGTTGAACTGCAGCAGAGGTCTAGGGGAGAGGCTTCCTGTGGTTTCAGGAAGCTGCTTGAACTGTTGCTGTGCAGAAGGGCCGTGCAAATTCATAGCATCCCTAGAGCCAAAGTAAAGCCGCTATTCTTCTCAGTGAGCGCAAGGATTGTGCCTGCTGCATTGTCCAGAACAGCAAACATCTATCCCATTCAACTCCCAGAGCTCAGCTCTGCCTTAAAGACATGGTTTAGCTTTAAACAGAGCTGATCAGCACACAAAGTGCTGACTGTCATTCCTAAAGAACAAAATGACAGATGGCCTTATGATACATTTGTCTGGAGGTAGAGAATGAGAAGAGCAACTTGATTACTAATTACCTTCTCACCATTCAAAGGAGAAACATCCTTATGCTTGACACTATTTGCATGGATGTGGCAATATTAATGAACTTTTTCACCCTCAGATGTTCCAGGACTGAGCTTCACACCATTGTCTCCAGTGTGGCTCTGAGATTTGAATGCAGCCATTTGCATTCAGCAGGGTAGCACAGACACAACATGAAAGTTCAAGAATTTAAAAATGCATCTCTGCTGTCAGGCTGTTTTGTAGCAAGAGCGCTGGCAGGGTAACAGACATGGGTCATATCTGTCAGTGACTGTTACCATTGCTTCTTTTTGTTGCTTTTTTTTTTTTTTTTTTAACTATTTTTATCCAAGTATCAATAAAATAACTACTCTTTCAGATCTGTTATTCAGGTTACTATTTTTAAACTGGTATGACTACTTTTACATAAAAATACTCCTGATGCTGTGTACTAATACATGAAATTCTGATTGAATTTAATTGTTAATTCATTGCATAGGTTTTGGGGTGAGTTTCTGATGCATGAGAAATTGCATCCAGCTGTGCAAGAAGGCTCAGTAATCTTAGGAGGTAAAGTACTACTGGGGGTGAGCTAAGGTGTCCAAATTGTGTCCCTAATGGCTGTATGTACCAGACAAAATATCTTGACTTTAAATTATATTTATAATTAGTTACAAATAACTGCTGATAAGATCCTTTGTATGAAAATTCTTCATGAGATATTATCTATTACATGTTTCATTTGATTATTTTTTTTAAATGCTGCTTTAACACTTACGTCCCATGACAGGCCTATTACTAGTCTTAACAATTCAATAAGCATATACACTAAATACTGTAAAATAAATATAGTTTAGCACTTAATCCTATACGTAAAGAAGGCTTTGGTTTGGAAATGTTTTCAGAATTTATCAGTGACATTTATCAATTCAGACTCCAGACTTCTTCGCTATTTCTTGGTGTAATGGAAGATGATTATAGAGGTGGTGGTGATGGAAATACTAAAAGCAGTGTGTTGCTTGCTTAGGTATGAAAATGGGAATCATTTGCAGGGCTGCATTTGAAAAATAAGATTGGAACAGTGAAGCATAGGTATCTGACAGTGGAAACAAGCTGAAAGCTTAAAGAGTATAGATGCTGCTAATATTCAGGTAAATGCTCTGGGCTGTTTTCCTGGCTGGTGCAAAACCAATTTCAGCAATGCAGTCAGTGTATTAGGTATTCTATTTGTTTAATTTTTGAGACTGCTTTGACAGCAGTGAGGCAGCTGGCCTTTAATGGCAGCAATTTGTTTTCCTTTGGTTTGATTATGGTGGGTCTTTTTTGTGGGTCTAATCAGTAGCAGGGGGTTACATCTTCATGTGGGTCTTATTCAGAGTTTCTGGGTGGTTAATCTGAGAATGTCATTCCAGATAGTTGATGTGCTTGGAAAAGCCGGGGGGGGGGGGGTGGGGTGGGGGGGGTGAGGCGGGGCACGAATCTTCTGTCTTAGTCTGAGCCTCTTTTCTTTTGAAAACAACCCCCTGCTAAACAGATTTCATCATCTACTTTTGTTACTTTTGGCTTTTCAGTTTATCCCCAGTTAGCTTGGCTGATCTATTGTTCTTTCTCCTTCAGCTTCTTTGTTGCTTCCCAATATCCACAGCACAAACTGTGTCAGTGCTGTGACAAAGGCTGGGCTGCACCTTCTCCACAGCATTCAGATATTTTCTTCATGGCTCTCCGTGTGAAGTCCACCTTCCCCCTTTCTTTCTTGAGAGCTGTGTACTCGTAGGCCTTCAGCTTGCTGTAATAGTCTGAGAATTTGTTGTAGAGAATGGAGATGGGCATGCCATTCAGGATTATTCCAAATGCAATGCAGAGGAAAGCAAACAGCCGGCCAAGGTGAGTTTCTGGACACATGTCTCCGTATCCCACTGTAGAGATGCTGACCTACAGGCAAACCAACATTCAGCTTAGCGTATAAATGGATATGTTCAGGCATCCGGGACAATTTTAAAGTTAGTGTTTTTGCACTTGCACTGAAATACTCTCTGCTGCCTTTTTTCCCGTACCATCCATTTTATGCAAAAAACCCTAATTAAAAGAAGTCCCTCTCATGCAGCAGAAAGACAACAGTGCAGTTTGACACTATTCAGGAGGAGTTTTATAAGCTTTGTCCTGCAGAGGGAATTTCCAAACAGTTTTCACGCCAGCGTCTCCAGCAGGTGGATTAGCTTGGCTGCAGGGAGCAGATAGAGATGGCTCCCTGACTGCACAAATCCAGTGATAACTGCAGCTCTGCTCTGTCAGTGTGTCACTTGGAACAGATGCCCGGTATCTAAATTGTATGTAAAAACACAGTATTTTGGGACTTATTCTGATGTTTGTATTTAGAGTATTACCATTGTTTGTCATACATATTTTACACATGAAAAGCTTCAGCTAATTGTGAAATATATTTATATAATGTTTGTAATAGAGGAAGAAGTGACCCAGGACTTTGAAGAGTCTGGATAAAATCCCCTTTAAAGGTTACATACCTGCAAGGAACAGTGGAAAAAACAAAGATCTTTCTCTATTGTCTCAAAGTTTTTGCTTGCAGCGTATGCTCACAACACACATTTAAAGTGCTAAATTTTTTGATCTCCCTGTTCAGCTGTGTGTCAGAGGTTACAGAAGTAAGGTGTATGTGTGCCTTCAGTAAGGAATATTCCCATTTGTTTTAACTGACAGACAGGTACACAGGTGAGAAGTTTTTGCTCAATTCCCCTTTGAAGAAGGGTTTGGGATTTGTTTAAAGTGTTTTTTGTGGGACTGATGGTATTTAGTGTATCTGCTTTATATGAATCTGTACATTCTGCCATCACATTTTCTGCATAGTTCCACAGGCTTTTTTCTTAGCCATCAGGGTTTTCTCTTTTTAGCCTATGTATGTATGAAGGAACTGTCTTTTATGTGGACCCAGTATTATACCAAGAACTGCAATACTTTTTTTGTAAAAATTAGTTTAAAAAATGTTTGCTTATGGGGATGCTACATCTGAATGATGTAGTCCCAAACAGCCAGCATAAAATAACTCCTAATTTATATACTTCTACTGCACACACCTTGATTGTTTATAGTTGTTACATTTACCTGCCAGAGAAAAATAAGTTATATTTATTAAAACTTGCAGGCTTCTGCCATCTGACACTTCCTAGACTTTGCAAGGGATATTTTTCAGCCAATTAATTTTATTTTTTTTTTCACAGTATCTTAGCACAATGTGTGTATCTGTGAAACAGTAATATAAAATTTTGGCAGAAATAAACCACAGGCAGTAGGACTTTCACTGTAATGCCCTTGTGGCTTTAGCACTGATGTAAGTCTTTGGAAGGTCACGTTGTGCAGCCTGCCATCCTCTAACATGCTAAATAAAATGTTATTTCAAATGAAGAAAGCATTAGGGTACATGAGACAGCACTGGCTAAGCACATTTGTAGGATGCACCTGGTGCTTCCTGTGGAATAAAAAGGATTAGTCACTTGGTTTAATGGAAATTAAGTCACTGGATTTGCATGATAATACAGGATAAATATCTCCAAAAATAAATACCGAGATGAAGGCAAGATGTTTATCTCTACCAGCCAGGACAAAACCATTATCCTGTGATAAGGTTCTGTTCCACTGGCATAGTCTTCTACATCGCCTGTGACAGTCTGAGAGAGATACTTCTGTTCTGTGCGTGTGTCAGACTGTGAACACTGCTGGATTTTAATGAAATTTGAGTGATCGGGGTATCTTAATTTTTACTCTTAAAGAATGAATAGGCTTTAAAAAGAGTTTCATGCCTTGGAATTGCAATGTGCATGCTAGAGCATCTCTTCCGGAGACACTTGCTCAACTGAATAAGCCTTTTTCACTTAGTCACGCAGGTTTCTTAGGAGTATCTAAATGATTATGGTGTCACCAGCTTGCAGAAATGAGTCCTAAAGATTTTGCATATATCCTGTATGTTCACAAAAGAAAAAATAAAGCTAGCATCCTTACTGTAGTAATATATGAACTACACATTTTTTCATATCCTGTGTATAGCGCTTAAAGTTGGCCTCTGAAGGTCACATTACCCAACCCTTTATTCACTGTTTTTTCCTTCTTTCACATGCCCCATCTTAAAGGATATTCAGCACATGTACATATGTATTACATATATAAATGTCTGCTTCTGTCTGTAGGACCAGTTTTAATGCCACACACTGAATCACAACAAACATACATTTGAAACCACCACATCTTATCAGCTCTCACTGAACCAGAGGTGCAGGCCACGGGCTGGCCAGGAGAAGTGACCTTGGATGGGCTGGGGTTGCTCTCCTGCGGGCCCCACACGCAGTTCAGTGTATCCAGTGTGTATGCTGATCAACCAGCATGGGAAGATCTCCTGATTGCTTTCCGGTCCATTTGCATGGGCTTCCTTCCCCAGGGAAGTGACTTGGACATAGCCAGACCCATAGCCAGGTCTAGGGGTCAAAAAAACTGCTGGGAACCTGCTATAAACATGGGTTTGAGAGCCAGCATCAGCTGCTGCAAAATGAAATGTACATGATGACAGATTAGAACAAGCCTTAGAATTATCGACAGCCAAGATATGGACCCTTTGCCTTCTCTTAGCACCTGCAGCATCTAGCTACCCTCTGATTTGTTCCAGGCTGCTGTAGGTATGCTGCACATGTAGGTTTTCCAGCTCTGAAATGCTGCAGGCAGCAGTGCAGGCAGGGATCATCTTCTCCCTCTTACCTGTGCCCTTGATAAAACCACCCCCCTGCCTGCCAAAACATTGCTGTAAACGTGGTAATTGTGGAACTGCCATACTTGTGCATGAAGGTACCTGTTAAGCACTCAGTTACTGCAGCTCCCTCTCCACTGTCTGCTGGTCTTGATAAACCCAGAAGTATTTGTTTTGTCTTCGCGGCTTACCGTGAAGAATATAACTATCATTTTGATCTCACAATATTTAAGAAGTATTGGTTAGCCCTCTCCAAGTGAATGGGTGTTAATGCAATCCAGATCTGGAGCTGAACTGCTTCCTGTACCCTTTAGAGGCAAATTCCATGTTGGGGTGCTGGAACAGTTCTGCCAGAACATTGCCAGAGTCAGGAAGCATTTAAACAAGGTGGAGGACTTTAAACTCTCACAGCTCTCTATTTTCAGCTAAATCTTTATGTCTGAAAAAACGCTGCCTTGAAAACACTCCTCCACCTACACAGTATGGTACAGGTCAGTGACAGTTCAGACCTCTCAAGATATGCCCAAATGCCTTACAGCACTAACCCATTGGCAGTCTCTAGAAACAAGGTCATTCTGTCTTCAATTCCGAGGCTTGTCAGCTGAAACTCAGCCAGTTACCCTCACTCCAAGTGCCTGGGATGGGACTAATATCACACTCTTTCTGGCAGAGGTTGCAAAAAGAGATTCAAGGTGACATTAACCAGCTCTCAGCACTGACTGATGTGGAATTCAAACCAGTGACCCAGATGTAGAAAGCAGTTTATCCCATTATCAACCCCTTGAGCTATTCTGCTTCTTTTTGTATTTATTCCTCTCCAAGTCTAGCATGGTATAAATAACCTCCAGTGTTTTGTGTGGGTGCAGACATGTGCCTCAGACGTGCCACCTAAAGGAACAGAACACAATCTCTTGTGTAAAACAGCTGTTGGTACTAATGCATATTTAATGGCCAGAGTTCTAGGACAGCTTTGGCTTTACAAGTTTGAGTGACCAGACTATAGTTAATAAACTATGTCTTATCATTTTACAGTTGTATGATGGGTCACGGTAGATCTGCAGAAAAAGAACAAGAAAGAAAATCCTGTGTCCACCTGCAAGCAGCTAGCCTGATGCAAAGTTTTTGGGTCGTGTGTCCTTGCCCCCACCTGCAAGCAGCTAGCCTGATGCAAAGTTTTTGGGTCGTGTGTCCTTGCCCCCACCCCCACCCCACTTTTTTTTTTTTTGGCAACACTGACAATGGGGTTAAGTGGAGAAATGCTTTTCTTTCCTGTCTTTGCCCACTTCTCTGAAAGTGCAAGTACTGTCTGTATTTGGTTGGACAGAAATTTCAGCACTGTCTGCCTGATTAAGCCTTGATTTAAGCTTACAGCAGAGGTGAATGAGTGCATGCGTGTGCGTGAGTGAGTGCATATGTCCTGTAAGCTCAGAATTCAGAGCAGATGTTCACTGATCTGAGCCTGCTGTTTGCAAGATTGTCATCAACACTAGCAAGGAAGGAAATGGGAAGGGAGGAAGGGTCACTGGCTATCCAGCAAGGTGAGATGCGTTTACTTACGGCAGCCCACCACCAAGCATGAGGGATGCTGGTGAAGTTGGTGCTGGAGACATCGTGCTCCACTGTGTAGACCATGGCAGAGAAGGCGAAGATGCCCATGGCAATGAAGAGCAAAAGGCAGCCCACCTGCTGGTAGCACTGGCGCAAGGTAAAGCCGAAGGCACGAAGCCCTGTGGAGTGGCGGGCCAGCTTGAGGATGCGGAAGATGCGCATGAGGCGCATGATGCGAAGCACTTGTCCCACCTTGCCCACCCGTCCCACCTTCTCGATATCATGCTCATGCTGAGAGCCCCGACCTCGGGGCTGGTCATCATCAGCAAAGCATTCGAGCAGCAGCTGCAGGTAGAGGGGCAGGATAGCAATAAGGTCTACTGCATTGAGGGCGCTGCTGGCAAAGCGGCGTAGGTCTGGGGTAGAGACCAAACGCAGCAGGTACTCCAGTGTGAAGAATGCAATGCACAGGGTCTCAATGTGCTCCAAGACAGGCCGGCTGTCCCCACTTTTATGGTCTACTTGCTGCATCTCCTCCACTGTGTTGAGTGCCAGGGCCACCACGGAGATAAGCACGAAGAAGCTGGAGGCCACTGCCATCACCTTAGCAGTGACAGAGGAGAAGGGCTTCTCCATAAGGTTCCAGAGGCGCCAGCGCTGGGGACCGTAGTAACGCATGTGGTGGAAGAGCTGTTCATTTTCCTGAGCCTCTGCCTGGGAGCGCAGCTCGCGCTGGACCTTGAGCTGCTCGCTCAGCTCGTCACGGCGCTCCTCAAAGCAAATGCGGCAACAACGAGGTGTGTATTTGAGCCGTACGCCCCAGTAGCTTAGTTCCTCCAGGAAGCTACGGGGGCACAGCTCATCCCGCACATGCAGCACCCCCGAGGCATAGAAGTTGTACACCAGCTGGAAGACAGCCGGGTCCCGGTCAAAGAAATACTCATCTACCTGGGCAGCGTAGTCATCGCACAGGCCCAGCTGGCAGCGACGGTCAGTGGAGGTAGCCAGGCGGCCCAGGCGCGTCTTGGGGTAGATGGCCACTGCCTGGTAGGTGAGGTGGTAGCTTTGGCCACCAACATTGATGTTCAGCACGGGTGAAGTGGAAGCCTTAGCCAGGGCTCCAGAGGAAAGCACAGGGGAGCAAGGAATGGATGATGAGGGCTTTTTTTCTCCATCAAATATGTCTCCACTTGGCCATTTTCCTTGTTCTTGTTCTTTCTCTTCCTCTTCCTCATCTTCATCATCCACATAATAGTTGTAATTCCCCTCAGGTCCCAGGAGCAGCAGGGGCTGGGAGTTCAATGGAGCAGTAGCAGAAAAGCCACTCTGCTTATCTACATGCATGCCTTCGTCATTCTTCCCCTTGTTGGGCTCCAGGAGGACATTGGGTGCTTCTCTTTCACTGCCTTTATGCTTTAGGAAAGGAAATTGTCTCCGCATGTTAAACTGCAACATACTATTTTTTCTTACTCTTCTCCCTTCTGTGCATTCACCTGATTAAGGAATTAACACCAGTCCTTGTCAGCACTACAAAGGCTGACGATCCTGTTTTCTTCTCTCTTTATCTCAGTACTATCATGCACAGCAGCAGTTCTGTATTTTTCTCCCTGCCAGCCACAGCTCCAGTTGTTGTGAGCGCTCCGTGTGGGATATAGACACATGAAGACTGCTGTTGACCGTTTTAATCTTGCTGACAGCGAAGATCTGAGTGCTTAGAGAAGGGGATTTAAGGGCTATTACCGTGTCCAGCTTCATCTCCCTCAGTCGTGACGTGAATGATTATGGATCCATAAATCTATGAAAAATTGGGGGGGGGGAACGGGACGGGGGGACGGGACGGGACGATGGAACCCTGTAGTTTCATTACTAATAAACCCTACACATTTTCCAAATTCAGGTATATATGGATCAAGAAAAATCTCAAAATGAAAATGTATGAGGTGTAGAGGGAGGAGAGGTTGGGAGGAGAGAGAACATTACATATTTCTTTCATCTGCATGAGTATAGCATGTCTTGGTTTTCCCTGATGAAAATTATGAATAATTGATATGCAGATAATGGGTAGGAATTCACTACAGTAGCTCTTAAAACATTTTCCAAAGGTGAGCAAATAAAAGTCATCCCTTTTTATTCCCAGTTGGAATACCTTCATCTGGTTAAGGGCTGAGGAAAGTTGCAGTCTGTTCCTAAAGCTCTGGCTGTGCTCTGGGGCTGCAGGTCTCATGCTCCTCTGGACACAGCGGAAATGAAAAGCACAGTTGTGAAGGGGTTTCCAGCATGCTACTTCACTTCAAACTCTTCCTGAGCTGCTGAGAAACAGAATAAAGCCACTTTTGTTTCTCTTGCAAGACATATAAGAGCATAAAACTGCATTAGGTACCTAGCAGGACAGGAAAGATGCTTTCTCTCTTGTTTTGATGGAGGTTTCATCCTCAGAACTGGTTGATAAAATTGTGGAGAAAGTTATTCTGGGAGTTACTGAAAAACACTTGAGACAACACATTGGTCATAGCCAGCACGGGTTCCTAAGGGGAAAGTCCTGATTAACTCAGTTTCCTTTTATGATGAAGTCAACCATCTAGTTGACCAAGGGAAGCCAGTAGATGTGGGGTTTTTTGATTTTAGCAAAGCTTTTGATACAGTCTCTCAGAGTATCCTGCTGGACAAAATGTCCAGCACACAGCTAGACAAATTTTTAATATGTTGGGTGGGCAATTGGCTGACAGGTTGGGCTCAAAGAGTTGTAGTAAATGGGTTTACTTCAGGCTGGCAGCCAGTGTCCAGTGGGATTCCTGGGGGCTTGATTTCAGGGCCAGTGCTCTTTGATGTTTTTATCTGGGTATGCATATGGATATATGACCTGGATGCAGGAATCAAATGTACATTAAGCAAGTTTGCTGTTGATACTAAACTAGGAGGAGCTGTGGACTTCCTTGAGGATAGAGAAGTCTTATAGAGAGGTCTGGATAAACTAGAGAGCCAGGCAGTCACCAGCCATACGAAATTTAACAAGAGCAAGTGCAAGGTTCTCCACCAGGGAAGGGGCAATCCTGGTTATATGTACTGCTGTGTGCAGGAGGTGGAGGTGCTGATGGCCTCTCTCTGGGGGACAGCCATAGGACATTAGGAAATGGAATGAAGCTGCATCAGGGGAAGTTCAGATTGGACACTGGGAAAAGGTTCTTCACTGAGAGGGTAGTTGGTGACTGGAACAGGCTCTCCAGGGAAGCAGTCATGGCACCAAACCTGTCAGAGTTCAAGGACCATCTGGACATTGCTATTAGTCATATGGTTCAGCTTTAGGTAGTCCTGTGAGGAGCAGGGAGTTGGACTTAATGATCCTTATGGGTCCCTTCCAACTTAAGGTATTCTATGATTGTATGGGTAGAAGAAGAAACACAAAAACCTGGCAGTCAGTAACAGTGGAGAATGCTGTTCAATCAGCCAGACAGTGCTCTGGGTACTGGATTCCTGAGAAAAGTATTTTCACAAGAGAAAACTATAATTAAAATGGAAGAGGGTCATGAGAAGATGAGTCTTTGCAAATCTTCTTCTTAAGGAGTGCTGACTTTTCCCAGGGTAGGGGATAGTGTAACTGCAATGCTTTTTCACTGAGCAAATCAGCTTCAGCTTCAGAGTTATGTATGCTTGCTTTATCTTGGTTAAAAAAAGTGAGAACTTTTTAATTGAAATTACCTTAAAGAATTTATATGGCTCTGTAAGGTCTCAGTGGAGTAGTTCCTACCTCACTAGAGGAACTGTTCACAGATTAGTAGTTTTTTAAAGTCAGAAAAGGCCTGTAAGATCATCTATTCTGATCTATTTGAACAATGACCCTAGAACTTCACTCAGTAATTCTGCCATTGTGCTAGAAGGAGTGGCTCAAACTAACATCTTGGAGACGTGAAATAACATGCTCAGCTATCCGTAGGGAATTGCACTGAAAACTTACATGGGGCTTTGTTTCAAAGGGTCCAAGCAGGCTCTTTCATTAACCTCCAGTGACCTCTCAAACTATGTTGATAATATGGAAAATACTGCTAATGGTGATTATTAACAACATAATAAATATTAATGTCCTGTTTATCATATTAGGTTACTCAACGAACATAACAGGGCTGAAGGTAGACTGGCTGCAGTGTCTGTTTAAAACTGTGATGGGCAACTCAGGGAGTGGGAGAACTAGGATTCTGTTCTGTCTACCTCTCCACACACCAGTCTTTTTAAAGAGTGATTGCCAACCCCCCACCCCACCCCACCCCAGCCAGAACTTTGTCAAAATACCCGATCTGTTCAGAGCTGAAGTAACCTTCACTCTACCTTTCATTCCTGCTCTGTGTTTTCAGGCATCTTTGCACCCTACCACCCTGGCAGGCTTTTTCAGCCCTCAGACTGCCATGCTGCTGCTGAACAAACGCTTCCTTTCTCGTTGCTTTCTCTATTTCTGGGTTTTTTTCCCACTTGCCAGCCCTGCTGCTGCAGCCACCCAGAGGGTGCTTAGAAAGGGCAGACTGAGTGGGAAGAGAGGATCACTGAAGGATGGAGGAAGAATGACCCAACCACTCAGTCTCTTCCTGCCCATGTTACAGTGGAGCTCATGTGTCTGTGCAATCCCCTGCCTCCATGCATCGCTGTTGCCTGCATCTACAAGGAAAGAGAAGGCAGAGAGAGAGCCAGCTGCAGGCAGGAGGCACGGGGAGAGACTGGAAAACCCGGCTGGGGTTAAGGTGGCAGCTTGGTACCTGCATGGTTGGGTTGTGTCAACCAGGGCAACAGCAGTGATGTATGTCCAAGGGGTGTACCTGATGGCTGCAGCAATGTACCTGAGCCCAGGGACCTAAGACAAGATACATGAGCTACCATTGCTGACTGTGTATCCATGTGTCCTTGTCGGTCTTCCTTACCATCTCTGCCACTTCATGCTATCTCTTCACTCTCCCAGTGAACGTCTGCTGATTCTTGTAACCTGCAGCTTTTTAAACATATAAACCCACAAGATGCTTTTGCAGGGAAGTAATCCCTGTCATGATGCCACCTAAAAGCATACTCAGGCAGAATTACCTGCAATGGACACAGTGGGAAGTAGTGAGCCAAAGTCCAGAATAACTTACCGCAGCTCTTAAATCTGCAGCATGAGGTGCATTGGCATCTGTGTATGTACCAGCTCTTACCAGGCACTAGGCACATTCAGTGTATGTTTCTGGCAACAAAGCTGAAAACACTCTGAATTCTGCCCTAAACTGCGTATCTGAAATTATCAGAGGACTACAAGGAGTATTGTTATACAGATGGTGGTAAAGAATAGCAGAATGAAACAGTTCTTTTGATAAATATGAAAGGATTATAACCAGCAGGGGGTAGGAAGAGCCCAAATCTCCGGGCAGCAACAACAAATGATACTGTAATGGATTGATGTCTGCTTTATTAAACCTTGAGCCCAACTATGTGTTGTTTGAGGGGTATGGTGTGGCTAAGATCTTGCAATTAACAGAGGGGAAAACACAGAAAATACAGATTCACTGTTTCGAAGAAGCCAGGCTGTAACAAGAGATGAAGTGAGGCATAGGAGGCGATCAAGCAGAGAAAGCAAGCCTCACTTTTCCCTGTGTTTTGACTCTGAATGCAATCCAAAGGAGTTTAGTCCATGAAGTCCCTGAAAGGTAAAGAAAGACTAAGATCCAAGGTCCTGAATTGTTTCATCTTAATTGGGATCTGCTTCAGGTAATTGCTATATAGCAACCACTACCTAAAAAAGGAAAGAGAAGGGTCTTCAGGAGAAGACCTGCACATGCAAGCTAGCCTTTCTCTGGGATCCCAGCAAGAGGCAAGGGAGCCTTTGTATAGGCATGGACAGCAGTAAGAGAGCAGCACTTGTAATCTGTGCGGGCAATGGGCCACCTCACACACATATATAGACACCAGCACAATGAAGAGAGACATACCATAGTTAATCAAAGGACATATGCGCAGAAATCGCTCTTACTCTTAGGAAAAGAAAACAGCAATTGCCTCTCTGCGTACCAGGTATCTCCCAACCCATGCAAGAGCTAGCTAGTGTGGCAGGATAGAGCTAATAAGGAAAACAGGGTCGCATAAGCATTAGATAGGATGAAAGCATATTGCAGAGAGGCCTCCCAAATAGCCTTGGGTGTACTTTTTGTGATCTGAATGCACGTGAGCCTGAGGGTGCTGACAGGGTGTATGACATCAATAGGCACCACCTAAGCCATGGAGGCTTCTGTACACAAGCTCTGAAGCCACAGCAAATGCAAAATAATGCAACTTTCACTTAGCCCTCTTGCATTGCAAGCTTATATAAACTCAATGCCCTGTTTGCTATGTGCTGTGACTTATGGACAAAGAGACCACAGCTCTGCTTACATGGAATAACTTGCTAAACCCGGGGGATCTGCCCATGAGCCTGAGTCTTAAGATGTTCAGCAGTAATACCTGTGGTGCTCAGCAGGCTACACATCCAGAAATAGCTATGTGTCAGGTGGCTTACGTGAGCAGAAAAACTGGGGAAATAGGTATATCTAGCACGTGCTTCAGTAAGTCAATGCATCGCAGCAGCAAACATGAAAAAGAGACATACAAAAAGCCAGAACAGTGCCATATTCCTCTAGCTTAATTGAGTTCATAACCCTGTTTTACAGGTGAGATGCTGAAGAACAAAGTGATTTAACCTGGAAACAAGCAACAGAAGAATCAGTCAGTATTTTCTGTATTGCTGGGCTTTCCAGCTGGCCTCGCTTACTGTATGCAGCGGCTCATTCATAAACATTAGCAGCTCTTCAGACACAGGCAGCTGGTCCCAGTCCTGCAGCAAACTCAGCAAACATTGAAAAGCGCAGAACAGCAGCAGTAAGAACAAATTTTATTTAATGAGTTGGAACGAGTATCAGCTGTGTGTAGAGAAGCTGGAAATATGCTGGAAGCAGAGACCAAACCATGACAGTAACACACCTCTAAGGGTGTGGGAGGTGTGGCCTGTGCAATTGACAAGCTTCCTGTTTTCTGGGTATTACACCTTTATGGGGATAAGCCCTTTTCTCACCGACAGAGTTCAGCTGCCAGTTTTAATTTGAGAGTTTGTTTTGTGCTGCCAAAAGGGAGAAAGTGTGGACATGCTTATACAAAGTGTTTGCACTTGTCTGTCTCCCAGGAATTTACTCTTGTGGGTTTTGCCCTTGTTTTTCTGTTTTCTTATGTATGGGAAAGGTAATTTTGACTGGCAGCAAACTGCTTTTTTTTTTTTTTTTTTTTTTTTACCATGGAACGATGCTGCACGAACAATAGTGCCACTATACCTAGTGAAAGCCATCTAAACCTCAGTAGTGTTAAAGTCACAAAGTGGAAGCCATAGATGAATGTCTGTCCTGGGAAAAAGCAGTCCTTTAGTCCACACAGCCATTCATGGCCTGCTGAGCAGCATGGCAGGCATTCCCTTTTCAGACCTTGGAATCCTGCAGGTGGCTGGACACCCACCTGTCCCATGAACCACAAAGCCTCCTGAGTCAGTAAGCTGTATCATCCTGGTACTGTTCCAGTCAACACTTCCTGCCTTTTCCCTATTTGCATCACATCCCCAGCAAGAATCAGCCACCCAGGCCACAAACCTCAACCTGACATAGTTTATGATGATCCTGACAGAGTTTGTGATAATCCGTATGTCAGGATCTTGAAGAAAAAACATGGGGGAGAAAGAAATAAAAAAAAGAACAAGAAAAAAAAATTACATTCAATCTTGGATTCCTTTTGGTGGCATAATGGTGAGTTGTGTTAGACTCAGTTAAGGGCAATCTGATAGATGCATATACCATGGCCTCTGGATAGACATTCCTCCTGATTTATGCATTCTGTTACACACTGTACTGAGAACTACTGATTCTTTACGTAGACTTTATTGAAACCAGATAGAAACAGGAAAAAAAGACAACTCATTCATGCACATTGCATGCAATAGGACCACAGGCACTTGGAAAGTGCTTAATTCAAAGCATGTATCCAGGAATATTTTTCAAGACTACTGACAATCTTCTCCAAACAAACAAATCCATTGTAGTAACTTTTTTCTGTAGTTCCTTGTTCTTTCCTTGGGTGTGACTGCACCTCTGGAGATTTTCCTATCCCAGAACTCCAAGTGATAGTAAATTAGCAAAGCTCACCTGTCTTCTGAACTTTTGCTTACTGCTTCACAGCTGAATTACCCTCATGTGCAGGCCTCATGCTATGCTACATTCTGAATCTGAAAGAACAACCTGGGATCTGCTAGGTCTGTAGGATATGAAGATGCACCTCCTCCACCTCAGTGTACTCACAGGCGTATCCAGCTTCACACGAGAGCCCAAGCATTACCTTTCAGGAGACAAGAGGTGCCACACCCCTTGAAGTGAATTTTCTGACCCCATACTTCTAAACCCATAATCGGTAGTGTATCTGTGTGCTGTTGTGAAATTTTGTTTGCTTCATGCATATGCATGTCACACCTCTCCCTCAGTTGGGGACTGCAGCTGCATGGCCTCTGCTGCTCTGACACATATTTCTGGAGCTGGTTCTTGCTTCCTTTCCTGCCTGCATTGTACCTGCATTGTATTCCCTTGGTCCTGTCTGTCTGCTGGCTCTACAGCAGCAGCAGCTTTCTATAAAATCAGTGACACCAGCACTGTTCTGTTTTAAGTCAACTGTATATATACATCATGAAGACTTTTTTATCCACAGCATGCTGGAGGGCTCATCGCTTGGTTTCATTATGAGAATTTAATATGCTCTGTCCCCATGACATGCATGGTGTTCTGCTTTTAGCATACCAATTGCAATATTTAGCTGCAAAATTATTAGTTTCCTTACACACAAGAAAGACTGGTTAAGAATAAACAAGCTACGTCTGGGACTTTTCAGAGGAAATTAGATAACTTTGTGCAGTGGAGTAAAAGATTTCACTCCTTACCGAGATGCTTCGTTCAGACCTAACTGTGATTTTAAATTCCAGGAGATATTTTTCAAACACAAATGCATATTTATAATAAAGCTCTCTATCTAAAAAGTTGCATGCCAAAGAACACATCAGATCAGGGGCAGAGAAAGTTTTGCAGCCTGGCTTTTAGCCAGATTGTGTCTGTGTGTGTGTATGTGTTTGTACGCAGACACATATTTATGCATATGTGTGAAAACCTGTCAGCAAGGCTGCTATCCTTATCCCAACCATGTGCCATTTGTAGATCACTAATACAGTGAGTTTGTCAGACTTGAGTGGTTTTAACAGATTATCTTTTATTCTCCCACTCTTACCTCATACTGCACAGTACTGGCTTGATTTACAGGCTAAACTTCTCTAGAGAAGAATTCAGTTTCCAACTCTGTACTCCTCTTCTTGATGCAATGCAATACTCAAAACTCAAAACTTTCTTCTGTTTGGTGTTCTCAGAAATTGTTATTGTTTGGAGAGTAAACATGTCAGAGAAAAGATCTTTTGCTGATACTTCCTCTGAAGAAATAATGAATATACCTTTGAAAATCTTCCTTTGATTTTGACTTCTGGCAAAAAAGAGGTTCTTCCCTTCTGCTCCCCTACCCGCAAAGTCTGGCAAGAGAAATAAACAGGTGGAACTGCGTTACCATGGAAGGGTTTTGAATGTGACAGAATACCAAATGCTTGTTTAGCCTAATCACTACCTTTGTCAAATATTGTTTAGAAAATCATCCTGAAAATTGACTCTTTTAGAAAATACACTGTCCTCTGCTGTTTTAAACAGGTCACAAATCCGTATTTAGCAACTATGAATGCTAATTTTGCTGTAATGACAAGCTAATTGCATGATGCTTTATGTCAAACTGGAGTTGCTGTGTGATCTAAGACCTCTGTACATACACAATGATTATTTTCAGATTTGCTTGGAAGACAGTTCTTCGCAAATATTCTGCAGAAACATGATGTCATTGCTATTGCAGATAAACATGGATTATATGACTAAATCCATAGGTGACAAAAACAAAATTTGGTGTAGCTACTTGAGTTCCTCCATCTTTTTTTCATTGAAGACTGTTTTTTGTCTCTGTTGTTCTATGCACCTGTTTAGAGATAAACCTTGATGAGAACCGTGCTGCAGTGGTTACCCTCCACACCCTCCATGGGCAGTATCCCCAAAGGACTGCTTGTAGAGCTACATGCAGAAGTCCACGTGCTGCTTCAGTGTACTAAAACTGACTTCTGCTGAATGACAGTGTCTTAGCCTGCTCCTCTCTTACTTGTCTAGGTTTTGTTTCCTACATACTCCTATGAACTCTTCGTGTCAGGTGAGATATTGGTACTGCAATGGCATTGCAGCAGTTTACTTCAGCCTACAATCACGCCTAATGCTTTTAAAGCACTGAAGTCTCTTTCTTGTTCCCACAAGGTAGTGCAGTAGCTCAAACATGGTGTTAACATCAAGGTTCAGGAAAATATTCAGAGGAGAAAGAAGAGATCCTTAGGACTTCTTATTCTTCCCTGTGACTTTGCTTCTCTTTTGTGAAAATCAGTCCCTACTGACATCAGGATGGCATAATATCTAAAAGATACAGCTGCTACCTGTGAAACGAGAGTTCTATGAGAGTTCTTCAGAGCTACCACATTAGCTTGATGAATACTGTTTCATTGTGACGGGATTGCAGAAATAAAGGACCTAGAAAGCTTAAAAAGCGTGATCAGAAGATTTGCAGTTTACGTCTGTAAGTAGCCTTAGAAAAGTGAAAAATAGTAAAAGGCGATTCACTGTAACACCCGTATGATCAGGACTGACTCCAGGAAGTCAGAAAAAGTCATGCATAAGTGAGCTTTTCCCTGTGGCCAGTGCAAGAGAGTGGCACAAATGGTGAGATGTGGTTGCCTGGGTTAGATGTGCATCATTGCAGCTCAGACTGGGGTTGCTGAAGCTGGGGTTCAAAATGGAAGAGCTGTGTGAGGATGGCTTGGCACTAAGTTGGAATGAGGGAATGAAGGGAGGGAGGGAATGAAAGGAATGAAGGGAGAGACAGAGGGAGGGAATGAAGATAGGAGGGAGGGAAGGAAGGAAAAGGAAGGAAGAAAGGAAGGAAGGGAAAGGAAGGAAGGAAGGAAGGAAGGAAAAGGAAGGAAGGAAAAGGAAGGAAGGAAGGAAAAGGAAGGAAGGAAGGGAAAGGAAGGAAGGAAGGAAGGAAGGAAAAGGAAGGAAGGAAGGAAAAGGAAGGAAGGAAGGAAGGGAAAGGAAGGAGGGAAGGAAGGAAGGAAGGAAGGAAAAGGAAGGAAGGAAGGAAAAGGAAGGAAGGAAGGAAAAGGAAGGAAGGAAGGAGAGAAGGAAGGAAGGAAGGAAGGGAGGAAGGAAGGAAGGAAGGAAGGAAGGAAGGAAGGGAAAGGAAGGAAGGACAGAAGGAAAAATCTTCTCAGAACAAGCTAGCATGAGGTGGCCTGAGGCAGCAAAAAAGAAAATGAGAAATGCAGCTGGGGAAGTATAGAGTTCATTCACAAGTGCAGGAGATTTGGGAGAAACAAGCCAGACATAACTAACAGCTAATAGCTAATATAGGATCTTGGCAGTGTAGCAAACAGTTATTTGCCTAAGTTGTCAGCACCCCTGTTTGAAATCTGCTTGAGGGGCTGGAAAACAAAAAGAGTGATTATGCTTCATGTTAAATTTTTTGACGTGGGTTTTGGTGGTGCTCACAAAACCAAGGGGCTGAATTTAATGGCCATGAGGTCCCTGCCAGCACAGTACTTGGTTTACGATTATTCACTCATTTGTGATGGGTCAGGCACTTTAAAGAACGTGTGTGATATTTTCCTGCCTTAGAGATCACATCGCCCAATAGACATTTGCACATCCTGTTGCCCAGTGATTTCCATAATATGTACAAAACAGCTTGCTCTCTTCAGTAAGTTGCTAAAATCCTCTGCTAGGACAAGTGGGTGCCAAAGGAAAGTTCTCTGTCACCATTCTGCTTCACTAACTGTATTAGGTTATGTCTTACTTCATTAATTGTTCTCCATCCAACCTTTTTACTTTGTTACCAGCTTCATTCTCCGCTGGCTTGTCAGTGTAGCTCCTATGTACATGTATGGCTCATCACTGCAAAACTTGGCACTGTGGGGTAATGGTGTTGAGTAAGCTGCCAGGCATAATTTAGCTATGAAAAGTGTGGAATGCCAAGCCTTAGGTAATTGTAGAGGCAGCTAAGTGTGAAGGAGAAATGGTAAGGAGCAGTGGCTGCAGACCAGAAGGACCAGAGAAAGCAGGGAAAGAAGGGGCCAGGAGGTAAGCCAACACATGCTGTTACACAGGTGTGTTTGTCTTTAACCATTCAGTGGGGAGACAGGCAGGCAGGGCAACAGCAGGAGATGATACCAAATAGCCTTAAGACTCAGGAGAGCAATAAAGAGGGTGTTTAAGCAGAGCACTCTTTTCCTTACACTTTCCCTTGTTTGCTGAAAGAAGAAATGATCTGGGTTTTGTGATTCTTTCCTACTCTGTGGTGTAAAGACAAGTTGCAAACAGGATTTTAACCACTCCTGGGGACAGTGTAAGCAAGCATTTCAGCACCAACACAAACATCAACACAAACAGCAGCTTTATTATCTGAAGTAGAGAATAGAACCGGGGAAGAAACCTGCTTGGATTGTTCTCTTTTCTGGTTGAAACCGGTAAAGAAGCCTGGGCCTGGTGACAAAAAGCTGCTCAGACTCTGTGCACTAGAGGCACAGCAGTGGAAGGCAGTGGGCAGTACAGGCATAACAGTTTGCAGCCAAGGGGTGCTAATGGAGTGCACTCCGAAGAACAGGGAAGATGCAGAAGAAGCACCAAACTCATCCTGACTGCAGAAACCCAGGAAATAAAAAAACCAACATGATTCATCCAAAATTAATTAGGAGTTTACATAAAGAGATGAAGTAAGTCATACACACATGGGAGAAGGCTTACAGTGGGAGTGAAACGGTTGTGATCCATATGATAAACAGTAGCCACAGCTCATCAGTTACGTTCGCTGGAACTGCGGTGGCCTTGGGAAGAAAGCTTAATTTTAAAAAGACGGGTGATGTTTGAAGAGAAAGTTACTATCTGAACTGTTTACCTAGTCTTTTTTTTTTTTTTTTCCTGAACCTTCACAGGGTTGGCTTCTAGAGCTATTATTCTCTGTCCTGGCTCTTCTTTCATATCTCCCCATTCAGATGAACCGATGCATTCACACAGAATCTGCTGGAGGCAGGATGATGCATGGTAGTCATAAAGCATCACAGGGCAGCTCTGAACTGGCCGCACACGCACTTGAGCAACATGCTTGACTTTAGGTAGAGTACTTTTCTTAGATCACTGTTTGGCGTTGTTTGTAGAGGCTCTGGCAGTTCAGGGCCTTTGTTCTGTTCAGCACTTTGCCACACATCCGTCTTCTTGTTTTTGTCTGTCACTGGCGGCCACAGCCTCTACAAACAGTGACTTGCAAACCTTTAGGGGTACATACATTACCCTTTGGTTGCCCTGGAGAATAGGAGGGGACCTGGGCATATATTACAGTATCCTGGCTTGCTGGTTTACTTGTGCTCAGAGTTATGAATGGCAGTTTGTTTTGTTATGAACTATGCTTTAAGCAAAATCTTGGCCTTAAATGTACCCAGCAATACATCTTTAGTACAGAAATTCCTTGCACTTTCTGCCACACACACTCATACACCCTCACACACACACTGCCTTGTTTTTTCCTCAGATATGAGCAGCTGAATACCCATCCTAGGCTGGCATAAGTCCAGAGGGACTAAACTAATGATCACAGAAAAGCCTTTATAGCCAATTTGGTAAGTGAAGCAGCGTACAAGGAATGTCATTTACTTGCCTGCAGCCTAATTTATAAATTAAAGAAACATACACAATACATTTAATAACAGATAGCATAAATCAGTCCACTTACATTAAGTGTCCAAAGTTACAAGGCACTAGGGAGGGCGTTCAGAGTGCCAGGGCATGTAGGGTGAGCAGAGGGGGGCCTGCCTCCTCAGCTGCACCACCACCACCACGGCCACCACCACCATCACCTCCCTCCAGCAGCAGCCTTCTGCTCCCCAGGCAGCAGCACCACTGCAGCTCCAGCCAGTACCTTGCCCTGACTGCCACTCTGTCTCTGGGAGACTGGTGCCAGGTTTGAGTGGCTGTCTCTGTATCCCCAGGCACTGTTCATGCTGAGCAGTGGTGGCTCAGTCACTAGCTCAGGGTGCAAGGGGAGGACCAGCAGCATGAGCCAGATTAGCATGGGGGGAGTAAGCTAACTAATTTAGGGCCTGTGTTAGGTAGTAACAGAAAGCAGGTGGGTTAGACTCTTCCCTGAGCTTCAGCTGACTTTTAAGCACATAGAGTCCATTCTTGCTTGGATTTAGGCAAGCTAAAGCTGTTCACCCCCAGCTGTGGCAGCAGAAGCATGTCTCCTGCAGCTTTAGGCTCTGTCCAAATAAACCAATGTAAGATAATGTCATATGGTGATACTAGAAAGGAATGCAGCTGTAGCTGCAGCTCTAACAAGCTATACTGATGGAGGATCTGGGATGATGGATTTTTAGTTCATTCAAGATGAACTGATGCCTTGATACTCAGACAGTGTAAGATATGTAGTAGTAGATATTAATAGGTCACGGACAAACAACCCCCTTTTTGGCCTTTTGCCTATGCAAGATCTTAGTGGAGTACCACCTTAAAAACCAACAATAACAAAAAAAACCAGTGGAGGAAGTATTTAGGGATTCAGCATTGTATGTTGTCTCTAGTTTGAAGTGAATACTATGCATTCTTGTTGCAGATGTGACAGTCTGGGAGCTGGTTACTCGTATAAGCAATACAAACAGGATCCAAAGACTCGTACATGCTGATGATAATGACTGACAAACCAAGAGGTGGTTTTATGGTGGTGTTTTTTCCTTTTGTTGTGACTGGATGCCATGGCGATTGGAGGTATAAATAGGTAGATAGTTTAGATGGATAGAAACATTGGCTCTTTATGGTGTAAAATGTCAGTTCAGCTGAAGAATTTTCTGCACTTCAGCATAATGCTTGCATAACACATTTATCTACCCATGAGATCAACACTTTATTTTTAATGAACCAGACTTGGTCTCCTGAGGAGGAGCAATTCCTCGTGGTTTTTAGAATGTTTCCAGGGACAACCCCATAATGTCAGAACCCCAATATATTTTATGAGGGAAGAAGCTCCCAGTAAGACCCTTGAAAGAGAAAAGCTCCCTCAGAGTAGGTTGGAACTGTCAGGTTTGGGGATTTGCTGACAGAATTTCAGCAAAGTGCTAGATAGAAATATTAAACCTGTCATTTTGCATCAGTAATATCCTAAAGGGAAATTCCATCTCTCAGGCCTGTTCACAGGAGAGTTTACGTCTTGTCTAATGAACTGAAAAAAAATGGATTTGTTTCTGTATTTTAATTTGTTGTGTTAGCTGTAAAGTTAAATCATATTAATCGTTTACTGTGTTTGTGAGAGCTGTAGTACCTTAGGTAATTAATCACCCTGGAGTTATTGCTACTCTCTGTGCAGTAAGTGCAATATTTAGCACGTTGATGAGACCAGACACAGCCTTGCTCCCTGCCTTAGTGAATTCAGCAAAATGGTTAAAAAACATGACCTTGCAGTTTACCCAGCTGCAAGTGGTATGTGAAAACAGGAGTGTACCTGTGGGTAGGTAGGGAACAGCCAGCTTTGGACATGACTTGGCATGGCTGAGCTGTGGGGCAGATCTGCGTCTTGGTGATGTAGCTGAGCAAAGGCTTAGTTAGGTTCCCAGGTGTGAGGCTGAGTGTGTCCTGGCACACTGAGCTGAGCAATTCAAATTGCCCTTTTGCTAACCCTTTTCACTCAGCTTCTCTAGAGAAATTCACTTCAGTGCCAGACTAAAAGCCCTCCTCACATCTGACCCCAAACCCCTGTTGTCCATTGAGTGTTGATGCAGCTCTGGGTTGAGCTGCCAGTCACCATGAATGGGCTTGATTGGGAAGGTCTTGCCCCTGCCCATAGCTGCCATCACCTGCCTTGTGTATTATCCCCTGGAGGAAAATCTGCCCTGAGTGTAAGGTCCATTTTAAGGAATATTGGACTGAAGGAATGGTAACTTCTCCAGTCAGACAGGTTGATTGGCCAAGTACGAATGACCCAGTTATAATGTACAAACAAGATTGTACTGCTGAGGAGAGGGATCAATGGGAGAAATGGGGAGCAAAGCAGGATAATGATGGGAAATGGAGACATGGAGGTAAGCCTCTTTTCCCGAAAAGGTATCTGATAACGTTGCTTGATGATTCCATGATAAAGATCATGGAGAAGCAGAAGCAGTAGCAAACCTGGTGCAAAAATTTCAAGGCGCACCAGAGATTTATCCAGCCAGAAAAAGAATGCAAGCTGCAGAACATGTCAAAAATATGCTAATAACGAATCTAATCCTGAGCTAGGAAGTTGACTGTGGGGATATTTTCCATTTCAAAGACTCCAGATAGATTATGCTGCTACAGCACTGAGCGACAGATGCAAACATCTGCTAATGATAGCAGACCATCTCTCAGGTTAGGTGGAGACCTTTCCAACCAGGAAAGCTGACACTGGAGGAGTAGTCAAAACACTGTTAAAAGAAATTGTACCCAGATAGGGAGCCCCCGAGGCAATAGATTGAGAGAGGGACACATTTTACTTCTAGGTTGATTGGCTAACTGTATAAAACATGGAATCTCTGTACCTCATACCATGCCCAGTCATCAGGACAAGTAGAAAGGATGAACAGAACATTAAAGGAAAAAAAAATAGCAAAAATCTGTACACACACTGGTCTAAAATGGCTGGAAGCATTGAACTTACTCTATGGGATGTCTGAAATGCTCCACAACAACCCCTAGGGATAACTCCTGCAGAAATTCTCTTTGGAAATCTTTTGGCTGTACTAGGAACTTCTGTTCCTCCAAAGACCAGTCTGTTGCATGGAGATGAACAGGCAACACTCTATGTGCTACATTGCAGGCCGTTTGAGAAGCATAGAAAGAGAGCTCAATGGTATCAGCCTACCCTGCCCAAAATACAGGTACATAATATACAACCACGAGACAGTGTATTAATAAAGATTATATGCCACAACACCAAATCGGAAACCAGATGAGAGGGCCCACATACTATACTGTTATGTTGCTATTTTGCTGTTAAACTTGCAGGTAAATAAAACTGAATCCATCATCCCCAGGTTAAGCATGTAATAGATTGAAGTACAACATGGCAGAACATGGAACTCCAGCAGGAAGATAAAGGGTACCACATGGTTGTTTCTGAGGGTTGCTTTTACAAGTGAATGCTTGGCCACAAGGTAACTGAAACTCCTGCTAAAAGACAATGGTAGGGGTATAAGAACTCTGACTGAAAAAAACATGCGGTGGCCATTGTCTCAAGCTTGTGTTAAGTATACTAGAATTGTGGGAACATACTCTAACAGAAGAAATTTGAATCTTTCCACCATGGTCATGCACAGAAATAAAGTATACTTGGGTAATGAATGGAGCTGGGTTAGAAATTATACATGTTAATAAAGTTCTCTGACTTTCGGGAGCGGCATGAGAAGAGACTAAAATAGGATGTCAAATCATCAATAGCTCTACCCATGAGAAAGCAACTGAGATTTCTGATGTAACATTACATCAAACACTGAAGATACAAAATGTTGTGAATCTACTACCAACTTCTATAGGTATGAATCATACGATACTACAGAAACTATTACAACATTAAAAATTACAAAAATTTTTAGAAGAAGTTTGAGAAAATGGAATGAAAACTGGTTACACTACACCATGATACCGAAGTAATCCACCATGTAATAGAAAGGGTATAAAAGGAAAGGGAGCATCACTGGTGGGAAGCCCTTTTTGGTTGGTTCCCCATAGCAACTGGAATATGTAATCACGTTAGATCCCACAGTGTTAGTGTTAGGATTAACCTTGTTACTCTTAATTTTAGTGATTATACTCTGTGTAAATCTTCTCAAATTAATGTTGAAATTAGAAAGATTATACCAACTGTGTTTGAATTATTAGCAGAGAAGCTTAATAAAAACAGGGAGGAGACTTAAGGAATCTTGGACTGAAACTCTGGAGTTAACTGCTCAGCATTAATAGCTAAATTTACTGAAGCCTTAGGCCACAAGGTGTGAACTTTCACCCAGATAAACTGAAACTTTTGCCTACTTAAGTAAAAGAAGTCCCCAGAGCTGTTTCACGCTAGGAGATAAGCAAGCAAGGGAGGACACTACCCCTGTCAGCAGAAGCTGCAATCTTAGTGATAAGAGAAGGAATGGCTTGCCTAGAGACAATGATGAGACCCAATGAAGAACAAGGAGACCCCAGACCCTAATATTATTATTGGACCAAACTGTTGCGTGAGGGGTGGGGAAACTTAGATTGTAAGGGTATAACTGCCCAGGGATGTCTTTGTTGGGGTTCCCTACCTGCAGGCACCCAGTTTAAGCTGCATCTTGCTGCTGTACCAAATTACTAAATTAATTAAGACTCCTCCTGAGTCTGTGTTATGGGATACCTAGAGTGGAGAAACTTCTCTAACAGCAGCCTGCTGCTGTCTTCGTGGAGCAGCTGCTTCCTGCTGTGCATGCAACTGCATGCGAGTGCACACATCTGGGTGTGTAATGGATGGGGACAGGCAGAGCTGAGGGCTCACATATGCCCTGACTGCTGGTCTATGCAGGCCTGAAGTAAATCAACCTATCATTTCTCAGACGCTCTAAGCTAGGGGTGAGGCAGCTGATGTGCTCTCATGTAGACTGTATTGTCCACATGAAGGAATTCTGCATTTCTTGTTCCTTAGGAGTGCCTAAATAGGCGATGGCTTTCAGCCTAGGGAGGAGATGGCTGAGGTGGTGGGGTGATGATAAGATTGTGCGTGATGCAGTGACAGTAAGTGTGGGATGCTCAGAGATTTTTCCAGAGTTATGGGCAGCAAATGAAACTGCAGAAATTCCCCTTTGCACAACAGCTTGTAAGGCTTGTTGTGGTTTAACCCCAGCCAGCAACTAAGCACCACACAGCTGTTTGCTCACTAATCCCCCGAGCAGGATGGGGGGAAGAGAACTGGAAGGGTCGGAAGGTTAAAAGTGAGAAAAGCCATGGGTTGAGATAAGAACAGTTGTTTAATATTAATAATATTAATATTAATAATAATAATAATAATAATAATAGTGGTAGTAATAGTAATTATGGTAACTATAGTAATAACAATAATAATAAAATTATAACAAGAATAAAAATATGAAAAGGAGAATAACAATGAGAGAGAAATTAAACCCAAGAAAGAGAAGCGATGCAAATGAAAACAATTGCTCATCACCAACAGACTAATGCCCAGCCAGTTCCAAAGCAGCAAGGCCCCCGGCCAACCTTCCCTCTAGTTTTATTGCTGAGCATGCTGATGTCACCTGGTACAGCATATCCCTTTTGCCGGTTGGGGACAGCTGTCCTGGCTGTGCCCCATCCCAGCTTCTTGTGTACCCCCAGCCCAGTTGCTCGTGGGGTGGGGTGAAGAGAAGAAAAGGCCTTGACACTGCATAAGTCCTGCTCAGCATGAACTGAACCATCTCTGTATTATCAACTCTTTCCAGTACAAATCTGAAACATAGCCCCGTACTAGCTACTATGAAGAAAATCAACTCTACCCCAGCCAAAAGCAGCACAGCTGTGAAGCCCCAAAAATGCTGCGGATGCTAAAGTTTTCATGGCTTACAAATGGGACTAGATGAATTCTTAGAATAAAACATGAAAGATGTTATAAAGGAAGACACTGTATTTGAGTGAGAAAGTCCTTGACCTATCAATCTGTAAAGATTAGTTGAGTGTTCTGGCAAAGTATGGCTACATGATGACCTTAAATTCTCCCTAGACACCCACTGATGGCCACTGCCAGGGACCAAACAGTGGGTTGGGTGGATCTCTGGTGTGCCCTGGTACAACCAATGTTGTGTGAAGACCTTGTCTGTCTGCTACACAGGTTGCTTGTGATCTGCTCATAGACAGGTGGTTATGAGGGCAGAAACAGTCTTGCTGTTCTGTATTGATAAAATCAAGGGGATTTGGGTAAATGTTTGGAGTTCTTAGGTGTGACACAATACAAATAACAATGTTCAGAGAAACAATAAGTAGCTGAGAGTTGCAGCACATGCATTCTTCTGTAGTTGGTACTCATGAAATAGTGCCAGCTCCATTTCTGTTCTGATGACTTTTGAATATGTAGTATGCTGTGATCCCATGCTCAGCAACAGCATCATGTGAAGGGTTATAAAGAGTTAGTTTAAACAGAAAATAGCACATATTTCTCTGCTAAGAAAGCATTTTATGGCCTGCACAAGTTAAAATTGTCCTAAGGCTGGTAGCCTGCAGCTGCTATGGGTTGAGAAATGGGAAGGTAAGGGAACCCCTTTGCCTTTGCCTTTGCCTTTGCCTGGTAAAACTGATTTTACAGCTGAGGATTGCTCCCTGGGTCAGAAACGACGTTTTACAGGCATGTCTGGAATAGGAACTACAGAACGTAATTGTGAGAATGCAACTTGTACTTGTTACAGCATTTATCAGTTGTTGGACTGAGAACACAGTTCTCCCAAATGGTTTTAAAACACACCATTAGGTAAAACATCTGCAGATGTGTAAAACCTAAGCTATGCAGCAGTCCAGAAAAATGAAGCACAATGTCTTGCATTATCCTAGTGTGCCATCTTGTCAGTTACTGTGTGTACCTGTGATTCAACAGCCAAGATGGGTTACTCTCACAGGAGCTGGCTATCATGAGACTCCAGATGGCCCTTCCTCCTTCTTGCAGCCTATGACCTAAATATGTAACAACTCATTCACCATCACACTGAGAATCTGTTACTAGAATGACACAATGAAATGAACTGCTGGAGAAACAAAAGACAGTTTGGGGACTTTTGCATAATGTTCCCCTCTGAATTTCAGTTTAAGAGGTATTTTTCAGCACACTTCATGGTATGAAATAAGTAATTGACAAGAGGGTGTGCCTTCATCACTCTACACCTGAAAAATAGCAGTGGCTGTTGTCCAGGAATGAAATTCACTCTTGAGCAAAGAGCCAGTTTATCAGCCTGCACTCCCACCATAAAGTAATTTTTATCCAGCTCACTCTATCCAAATTATGGCTTAAAGAGCAAAATAAGTGTTGGATTTTTTGACTGATGAGATATGGGAGAGAAGGCAGAAAATATTTCAAAAAGCAAAACTGAAAAAAGTAGAGTGTTCAGTGCCTGCCCTCGCAGGTGCACACTTGTCATTTGTGTGCCTCAGGGTGAGAAGGAATCAGAAGTGCTTTTGATTTACTGTATTTGATTTCACTTCTGAGAGTAGCAATCTGTTCAGGGACTCAAACTGTGGTGGTGGAAGTATGCCTGACTTTGGTTTTGCATTCATGAAGGATTCAGAGAAGAGAACAATACAATACTCATCCTAGCAGTCCCACTCACAATGTCCTCCTACAATTATCTGCTTGGTACAGGATTGCAAATGCAGTAATTCTTGAGCTAAAATGTTTCTCAATCATAACTCATGCCTTCTTGGGCCAAAATATTAAATTCTTCCAGGTAATATGTAATCAGGAGAGTGAATACTGACAGGGCATGTAGGGCATAGGATAACCTGAAGAACTTTTGTGACTGATGTAGTGCTCAGCAATCTTTGGATAAATCATTAAAAATGAATAATAAATTAGTTGAAGAGAATAAGCGTTCCAATAAATGTTGATGTATCAGTTGGAGGAGCTCAGCTCTGACATCTTTTCCTCAACTCTCCTTTCCTCTGAGAAAGGAATTTTTTGGCTGTGAATAGTGTGGTGGAAAGTCTTTGAATGTCTGCACATTTTTTTAGCTCCCTTGAGAACTGCATGGATGTGCAAAATTTGACATTATCAGGCTTTTGTCATTTCAGCATCCAAGTTTGAATCAACAGTTCCATAAATGAGAGGTTAGTACAGGAATTATGGCACACTTTATAGCCCTTTTTCTCTCAGGGCAGCTAAATGACTGCGAGTCGTTCAAATCTGGTTTCTGTGAAGTATAAAAATATGATGCCATTAAACCTCATTAATGAACTGCTGAGAACCACACTCCACAGTAACCAACATCTCCATTTTTCCAGGCAGTAAATCAGCACTACTCCATTAAGTGTAATGGGATCAAGCTAATTTACACCAACTGAGGATATCATCCAGTAAACTTGGGCTCCCACAGTCTATGGATTGCTTCATTCATCACAGAATCACAGCTGTCTCCAGGTGGCAGAGAGCACCTATTCAGCTCCTTCAACTGCACAATAAAGCCAAGTAAAGCAGGAAATGAATAAGAACATGAGGCTCTTGTGGGACTGTACAGCACGTGTACCTTTTCTGAGCATCGTATGAAGTCTGGCCAGGGTGCTCGTGATCCAGCCACTGCTCTTGGGGGTGGGGGGAAACAGTTCAAAATCTCTGTAGGATCTTAAGTTATATATAATGCAATTGTATATCTAACAATTACAGAACAACATAGGTACTGGATTAGGCTACTTGTGTAGTTTTTGAAATCTGACAGAAATTGAGCATAGAATATAAGAGATTTTTAAATGCGTTATTTCAACTTTTCTCCCAGTTATAAACCTGAAACAAAGGATAGAGTTAAAACTCCAGCTGAATGAAGCAGGCATTTCTCATTGGGCTTTTTGTTCCTCTGTAATTTAGTAATACTCAGAAGAGAAACAAAGAGTAGTACAAAATTGTTATAAATAGCAATTACTTCTGCTGAATTAGGGTACTTTGTATGTTAGACAGTATTTCTACTTCTGGCCCTATAGTGGGGCTTCTGCTTTAAAGATCAGCAGCACTACCCTGAAGGAGGAAGCCTTAATGGAATTCAGAGGCCTTTGTATAGACCATCTAAACATCTGTGAAAAACTAAAAATACAAACATTTGCCAACGAAAAATTTGCCTTTTTCTTCCACTCTCTGTTAAGTTCCAGAAACCAGATCTTAACAGAGCTGTTGACACCCCTGTGCCCACCCTCACCTTTATGGGACAGCTGGTACCCACTGCTTTGCACATTCAGGGTAATAGGAGATACCACCTGAGCTGTAGGCACCATAAGTAAGCAAAAATGAGCAAACTGAGCATTCTCAGGCCACGTATTTGGTATTGGTTTCATAGAATGGTGATAACCATTGGGAAGGTAGTTAACAGAATGAGGAGAGGTCCAGGCTGTGGGGAGAAAAAAAGTGTTTTCTTTCTTTCCCTCAGTTTTCAAAAAATATCAAGGTGTCTAATGTTGGAAGAGTTTTGAAGGTTGAGATTTTCAAGCAGAAGGAAAAGAATCCTGAGAAAAGGGTGGGGTGGGCATAAGATGTCCATCTGTGGAGATTTGTACTAGGCCGTTCTTGGGTCAAAGAATGAAGAGCTGGAGCAGTTGGTACCTACAAAATCAAGCTTGTCCAAGGAGGGTCTAAAAGAACTTTACAGACAACAGTAGCAGGGGAAACAGAAAACAAGTAAGGAGCAATGCAATAAAAATAAGTCATTAAGAAAATACTATGTGGCATACAGCATCTGTGACCTTAGTCTATCCCCAGAAAGCTTAACAAATCTTATGTTCTTAAGCCTACGTAAGCAAATCTACTCTAAGCTCCAGGGACTCCATCACAAAAGGGAAAAGAGGATCTTGCTGCACCCACAGGTAGGAGTCTTGGCTTAAACAGCAGATGACTGGAAGACACATTCTCAAACAAGTACCCAGATATTAGCTTATTACCAGTTCTGCTCATTAAAATTAGCTGCATAAATCCAAATATGGAAAATCCATTGTATGATTGTGCTCTGGACTTATTTGGCCTGGAGCTGAAAAATGGTTTTCCAACTTCTATTTCTATTGCTTCCTTCTATACCATGGCTGCTTTCGTTGCCATTTCCCCTGTTACTTTTTGACCAAACATACACTGACTTAGGCCTATATAGTCTTTAAAAATTACCAGAAGTCTGCAAAACTTCAGGGGCACTATAGTCATCATCATGTTTTTGTTGGGGGAAGGCAGGTAAGGGAAATCCTAACACAAATGCCCAGCTCTCCACCTCTCCCCCTGCTTTGGGAGTCCTTTAGTACTGTTCAGGTCTCTGGCTTTTGGAACAATGTCTGAAGGCTTAGGTTTGTGGCTCTAAGGATTGTGATATGCAGTCCAGTTAATAGATCTAGTCCTGTGTATGGAAAGCATAGCTGTTACGATAATAAACCAAGCTTTTTCTTCAAGAGTGTTATGACTGTTTTGCCTGAATGTTATTTATTACATTACACTGTTCCCAGTGGACTGGAAATTTTTTAGTGTAGAATAACTTGTCTTCTTCCTATCCATTATTTAGTACAATGCAGCCCTTAGTTTTATGGCAGCTTTGGGCTATGCTAAAATATCAGTAACATCAAAATAAAGATGACATTCTCATATTCCCTTTCTCTGCTAATGTGCAATAGATACTACGTTGTCAGCCTGCCCTAACCACCTAATTATTTTTTTCTGCCTTTGAAAGAGACCCTTCAAACTTACAGACTTCAGACATGCCCCGAATAAAATCATACAGTGGCGACACAAGCCACACAACATTAAAGTGGCAGGATGTGACTATAGCCAGTTGAATACCAATCATTTTTATCAAGGAGGATTGTAATGATTCATGCTGAATTGGATAGGAAAAGCATCTGTGCCCTCCTACAAGGTGTCTAGGGATATAACATCATTTTCTATTAACAGGAATTCCAGTGTGATTTCTGAGCTCAGGCTGAAATTTCCTCTACTTGCTGTGGGTGTAAAAGTTGAATTCTGACCCTGGTCCCTGGGACAGGAGTTCCCTGCTGGCTTGCCTTCTGCATACCTTTCTCAGATGTGCATTTCTCATGTGAGATCTTCCATTCAATGGCTGTTCGGACATATTATTTAAACTAATTAAAGCATAAAACGACTGGCAAGACAGGGACATGTGGAAGAGAGGAAAATGTACATCCTGTGTGTTCCGGTTCTCTGTTAGTTGCTAGTGGGAATAGAAATGACCACCAGCTGCTCAGTGATTAGCCGGTACCCTAAAGCAACAGATTTTTCAGCCCACAAGTTCTGTTTTAGGTTTTATCACTAGAGCAGATCTAGCCTGAACTCATGACATTAGCACCTAAGGTTTCATGCAGCCACTGGTGCTCAGATTCCCACTACCATTTCCACCAGTTTGAACTACAATAGTTCAACCACCACTTCTGGTACCCAGCTCTACTGCCCTTACTGACAGTCATCAGTGTGTGAAGACTACCCTCTGTGAGGCTAGACATGCTGGAGATGTGGTGCAGGTTTCCAATCATTATTTATTTTTATTTTTACACAGCAGTTACAAAGAAAGTCCAATAGATACATAGATAAATCGGACTGATTGATCGATTTTGGCAAGAAAGATAGGTATTGACTTCCGTAGCTTGTGGTAAGCAAAGCTGCTCAATAACTTTAAAAACAGATCTATACAAATGCTGTATGGTATTTGTTTTCTTCGGCAGCCACAGGCTGTGACCTTAGACTAGAGTCAGCCATAACATTCATTAGGACCCTAGACAGCCTTGCGGGCGATGCATCCATAAAACTATGTTTCAAGATCAGAAGTGTTGTTAATCATCAGCTTTTATACCGTGATAGCACCTAGAAGAAACTCAGCTAAGGAGTAGGTGTTCTCTGTACTTTTACATTGGTAAACCTTTATCTAGGGATATATCAACGTATTTAAACTCTGTATGTAAATAGCTGTAAAACTATGCTCTACAGAGGATGAATGGTTTAGATGACTCACTATAAGCTCTGGAAATCTCTGTTGCTTTTTTGTGCTTCGGTTTTTACTGTGGTCAATGGTGGAGAAAAAATATTATTATTATTGCTACTTTTGTGGTTTGCCCATCACTGTGACAAATAAGTTAGCAGTCTTATTTCTTTTGTCTGTGAATGTGCTTCAACACTCCAGCATTCAACAGAAGGTGCACTAATGGGCACTCCCAGCAGAGATCCCAAAGATCTGGCTGCCAAAGCACATCATTAGAGCAACGAGATGAAGTTTGTGACACAGGAAATGACTAGTTTTTTCAGCTACAACTTGATTTTTTTACCAGCCTTAAATTCTCTTTGAAGGAAAATGTCTTTTTAGACAAGAAATTACAGCCTGCAGAAAACACCTACTCGCAAGTTGATTTTTTAATTAAAGGCTACATTCCCTGAAAGCCACTGTCATGTTGGTCAGACTGGAAATGAGAGAACATGGAAAGTATGGCTGAAAGGCTGGGGAAGAGTAGAAGTAATTAATGGTAATAAAGGTTTCTGAAAGGCCTGGAATTACATGGACAAGCCATGGTTTAGCAATAGGCCAAAAAAGTCAGAGGTTCATCATTTGTAGTAACCTGAGGAAGTTTAATTCATTAAGACACAACCACCTTAAAAGCTGTCCTGGGTGTACAAGCATGTCAGACTGTGTGTAATTTTCCCCAGTCAACTACCTGCTAGACAGAAAGGCAGAAGACCAAACCGCCACCAAGGGCAGGGTTATTACTTCCTTGCCTGCTAAAGGTAATAATGTTCCTTGAGTCTAATTGAAAGAGATGTGGCAGAGGTTTGAAATCTCACCACTTGCACTGTGCTTTCTCAGGTAATCCATGGGGACCACTGGATTTCCCTGAGCAGCTGTGGGAAACAGATGTGCCTCTCCTAGGTCCCCTGCCTGCAGGTGGAAACAGCATGGAGAGCCCTAAGACCTACAGGTGTGCCTGCAGGGGGGTCACCCAGGTGGTGTCATATCCTGCCTCTGCCTAGTGGTGTGCCAGGCTCCAAGCCCTTCATTTCATCTCTGTGACTTTCCAGGATCATTTTAAATGAACCTAATGAAATCGCCTGAAATTACACTTGCTGTGTGGAGTCAGTCATGGGAATTTATATTTCATACCCTGTTGGGCGCCACATCACTGAGTGTGATGCTAACACAACCAATGCTGCCATCATGTTTGTGTCTTTAATGGCATGCTTGGCTGGTTGTTCGGTAATTGGTCTTTTTCACCAGATATCATAGTAATTAAAAAATAATAATGCTGGAAGATTTATGGCTCATGTGGTCAATAATAGTTGCATTCACAGATTCAGACCTCTCCCACACTGCTGCTAAAGGGCTGAGGGCCACTGAAGCCCCAAAGCTGAGATTGTGTGTAAGAGTACTGTGATGAACCAAAGATCTACATATTCTCTCTAATTGTTCCCTCGTGATGGGTTTATTTGATTCTTTTTGCCTGTCATGTAATTAGGTGGATAAATCAGTCTGGACCCCTGTATTTCAGGCTTATTTTCGTTGAACATATTTATTAATTTGGCCAGTTTAGGGCAGGATTAATAAAACACAACTGAACTAAACTCCAGGGACCACAAATAGTTTTGCACCAGTTTAGCTGAACTGGCATGTTTTTGTATGTGGAAACCCATCACACACACTTCCCCACCTGTCAAGGGACACCCACCCTGCTCTGTGAGGAGGAGAGCAGAACCAAGGCCTGCCTGAGGGATTCAGATTTGCAGTATTAAAACAACTCATAGACTTTCTGCTTCAATGTCCTCTTTGCAATCTTTGAATTATTGAGCAGGAAACTACCTGGAGAGTCTGGTTTTTATTCAGCTTTGTGGCACAGTGCTTGGCCTCAATCATCAACAGTTACAGGACCCAAAAACTTTCTGTCACACAAGTGGAATCTGTTTAGTGACATGGGGCCTTTTCAGTTTGTCTTAAGACAGACATACAATGACAAGAGAATTGTGCTGGTATAGAATAAGCACATGAATAAAAATCTATGAGTATAGGAACAATGATCCTGTTCTAATTAGATAAAACAATAATTGAATACGTTTAAAACACATCCTATAATTAAAATAGTAGAAAGTGAAATGAGATTGCTTCCTTATTGCAGTTAGCTGTTGGGGATTCCTATGCCATAGAAACAGAAACAATTTTTTTTTTTCGGTCATGGGAAAGAAACCCTATATGTTAATTTCTATATAGATAAAATATTTTTGAACACATGGTCTGTGGTGGAAAAGGAGGTGAAAATACTCTAATAAGGATCTATCCTCTGACGCAGAATTAAGCCTACAGCTTAATACTCAAGCGTAAGAGCTAGTTGTTCAGAGGAATTATTATAGGCTGCCCGGTAGCATTAGGTGCCACTATGAGCCTGGGAAAAGTCATAACCTGAAAGACAGCAGAAATGCTAAACTGGAAACTTACTGTCATGTCCTGATTTTCTTTCCCCTCTTTCTTAAGGAGGAAAAGAGGACATTAATGTAATATAAAAGAGCAAATTAAAAAGGGCCAGATTGAGAAAAACCTAGTTCCAGCTGGTCTAACAACACTAATCCACTCGTGTATTTGGCTCCCCTTAAATGGAGAACTCAGCCTTGCTTCTGAGTGTGACATAATCACTCTGTGTGGGTGCACATGGAGAGGGCACACAGTTAACATTTTGGAAGCGATATCAAGCTGCAATGTCTTGATTTTTTTCGACAGCTGGAACATAACATTGCCTTTTAGGTAGATTTTCTTGCATTTAATTTGTTGGATTAACATAACTAAAATGGTGGTCATAGGCCAGAGGAACATTGTCTCTCTGTCTTCATGTCTTTATTGGCTTGCCCTCTGACAATATGCTATTTCACTGTCTGCCAGCTGGGTGACAGGCTGCCAGATTGAGCTTTGTCATGTTGTCCTCTATGGTAGACACAATGATGTGTCATAAGCAAACCATCCATGATGTCATGGTTTTATCCTCTGGTGGGTGTATGGCACAGAAAATAAAAGCTGTAAACCAGCTATTTTTCTGTGCAAATTTCCTTGCTCCTGCTGGTGGCTTATGCTCTTATATTTATTATTTTTCTTCCATTAGGTGTTTAAACTCTGTTACATGACAAAAATCAAATCATATCCTTTTCTTAACCCAATCACATGCTGTTCTGTTTCACCAGTCTTGATATTCAGGTATAAGATTTTTTTGGAAGCCCTGAACTAACGTGGCCCTTCCTGCTTGTTTAGCTGACATAGCCTCAAAATCAGCTCATGTCTCACAATAATACTAGAAAGACAACAGAGTGTCTGAATACATCAGAAGATAAAATGTTTCTTCCATAGACCTTTTTTTTTTGTAAGTAACATCAATAATTTTACCCAAATATTTAAAACCATGAAGATGTCATCTTTCACTCATGGCAGGTTGAATTTTAGATTGTCACTGTTTAAATATGTCATATGTGTTTTCTTTGCATAATTTCAAATAAGAGAATCCCTTCCAGCATTTGACACCATGTGCTAACAATAGAGTGTTCAGCCCAAAAAAGGGAGGAAAGTTTCTTTTTGTTTCTTAAAGGCAGATCAAAATTTCTCTTGAAGCTGAGGGATATTCTAAACTCAGGGTGTGACCTCAAAGCTTCACTGGTTTCTTAAGCTGATGTAATTGTGGCAAAGTGCATCAAATCAAGAAGATTAAATTGTTATGCAATAAGTATACACTCCAGCCTTTTACAGCATCATAGCCATTTCCCACCAGGACAAAGACTGTGTTGTATCCTGCACACAGCAGTCAACAAGCTACCTGGCAACTAAGTAAGATGGGAAATATTTGCTGTAAAATGTAACTGATTCATTTTAATAATTTCTTCATAACCATTACCATTTAGACTATTCTGATCCTGGAGACTTCTCTTCTGTAAAACATGGCCTACTGAACTCAGTTGACTGCTACTTGCAGGCTATTACTGTAGCTGTAAAGCTACTATGAGGCAATCAAATTCCATCCCCAGGGTTCCAGGTTTTCTGAGGATGTTTGAGGTATGGCTGTGCTCCAGACTCCAGGCAAACATACCACACGTGTAGGGTCTCAGACATGGAAAATGATATTCTTATGCTGCTATGTCAATATAATAGAAATGACATCTAACTCTGAAGTAAGTTCCATTAAAAAATATTCCTAATACATGATATTCTTTCTTGTAATCTGTGACGTTCCGTTTTCCCCTTTATCCAGAGCAAATAACTTTGTTTTGATTTTGTTGAAAACGAGTCAAACTTTCACAAACAAATAGAAAAAAATTTTTGTTCCACCAAAGTGTACACAATGCTACACGTAACATTGGTTGTCAAGCCTGGGTACAATCACACTTGTATCTTAGAGTATGTGCCTCTCCTTTTTTAGTTGCATGAAGTGAATTTTAATTAATTGTAGCTAGGATGGGAATGAAAACAATGTGACAAAATCTGTACCTTGTTTTACATCAGGCAAGCCCTTCTGTTTTGCCTCTTGTACAGTCACTTGTCTGTACACAAAAGATAGAAGAAGTTGGTCAGAGTTTAGCACTGTTTGACTACCACTTGACATGCCCATTAAATTACTGCACAAAGCGGACAACAATGCAGATTCAAGCCCCAAGGCCTGTGTTAACTTGACTGCATAAGCGGGTCTCCAAGTTTAAAAATAGTTGAACAAAAGAGCCACCAGGGAGTGATTAAGATTTATTTGGGTGCTGGAGCACACAGCTGCCGCAGGGAGGAGGGAGGGAGACTGCATGGCATGTATCCTCAGGGCTTGCCTGTACTTGGCACAGGTCCCGGCTGTGAGGGAAGGAACCGAGTGACTGAACAACCTTTGTGCATCTCTGCTTCCTCAGGGCTGGCCTAATCCCCCAGCGTGAACCAGATCAGTCCCACTGACATACCACTCAGTGCAGGGTTTGCCAGGCTGCAGCTGCGCTCCAGTTAAGGTTGTCTCCTGCCACACCACCCTTCAAATTTGTTTGGTTCTCCTGTGGGCAGATCTGTGGTCCTTTCACATTACTGCAGCAGGACAGGGGGTCAGCGGTTAGATGAGGAGTGGACTTCCAGCCTTCTGGTAAGTATTATGTATTCACCACAACAACCTGAATGCTCAGCACTGTTTTTGAAAGTGAAAAAAAGCGCCTTTGATTGCTTTGCTATCATCAACAATACAGGGTTGACCTAGCCTACAGCAGAAGGGTGTCTCTTGCTTCCTACATTACTCATTATCCCAGACTGCTCATGTTTGCTAATGACCTAAGAAGCCTGTTCAGAAGACAGAGTAACCCTCAAGAATTTAAAAATGAAGGGATCATAAGGACGATATTAACACAGAAGCAAAACACTTCATTGGAACCATTTCAAAAATGACCAGTTGTGGTAGAAATGTGCCTACTCTCGGGGAGTAGGCAGTGCAGGATTTGAATTAAGATAGGCAGAATGAAAATTACTATATTCCAAGTCATGAACCCATTCACATATTCAATAGTATAGCTTTAGCAAAGAGCTAATGAATTGCTGATTGTTTTTTTTTAATGTCACCAGACAGTTTTCTAATAACAGATTTTATTCAATTGTCCACTTCAACAACAGATGGGCAGGCTGGTGCAGCTTCTACACCAGCGCCCTTTGTCCTTAAGATAAAATAGTATAGTGATACCAGTTGCGTTAATTTAATTTTTACTTGGGTTTGGAATGAATAAGCTTATCAGCACAAGACACTTCCTTGTTTTCTCCTTCAACTTACACTTTTGATAAAATCTCCACTCCTTTGGGACAAAGATGGTTTAGCACTATAATAACGTAAAGGTCACAATCAGAGCAATGTATCATGATTTTGTGAAATTTAAGAGGAATCTTGATTTTTAAAAATGTTCTTAGTGGCATAGTATTATAAAACTGAACAGAAACATCTACAGGTCAGCAATGCTACATTCTTAAGGCCTTTGCTCATACTGTTAGTTTGCTGCTTTTGAAAATGTACTTATGATGAAATTTCCGTGTAACCTGAACAGATGACCGGTTGCAGAGCTACTGACTGAGGCTGTGGGTTATCAGAAAATTGAAGTATTAAGCATGTAAACATATACTCAAAAGCCTCACTGAGCCACGTCCTGAAGTACATTTACTTTCATTAAAAGCATTACGTTAGTTGTGCCAAAGAGTAACACTTTCTTTCCCACTTTGGTGGCCGACTTCTGCATTTGGGTCCATAACTGTTTTCAAAGAATGATGCTTTCTTTTGTGGCCCTGCATCAGGAAGACTTAATGACTCATTGCTAAAAGAAACTAACACCTTAATGATACGTTGATCAAGAAACGAGTAATAAAGTCTGATCTAAGTTGCGAACTGTGAGATACATACAAAAAAACCCCCTTCAAAGTTCTTGAGGGTGTGAGTAATGCAGCACTGCTGCAGACCACTCTGAGGTCATGGCAACACTACCTCTGGATCTTCAAAGCTTGCCACACAAGGCCCTGAGCAACCTGATTCAATTTTGAAATGAGCCCTGCTCTGAGCAGGAGGCTGTACTAGATGACCTCCAAGGATTTTTCAGTGGTTCTCTTTTTGAAAACCAGCTAATGACACGTATTTTCTGTTTGCTTTTCACGTTACTTTCAAACTTGCTGTCCACATCTCAGACCAGTGTAGCACATCTTGTGTTTTTATTTTATGTAGTTGGGTTAAACTTCACATATATGTAATTTCTGTTTGCTTGCTCCTTAAGCACTGCATGCTTAATGCAAAATCTTACAACTAGCAGTGAAATAAATGTCTTTATGGTGCACATCACCTACACTGCCTCCTGGAAAAAAACACATCAGTAGAATGACAAAAAGAAGTCACCTCCAGTCTTTGCTAAAATTTAGTTAAATGATGGCATTGGGCATCTTTAAGTGAAATCTGCTTACACATGCGTGCTTGTGTGTACGAGTGCATATGTGTGTGTGCACGCATACTCTCCTAGACCTTTTCAAGCTCTATTTAATACTCACAATGGCCCTGTGACTTGTTACAAGTGGAAAACTTGAGGCAGACAAAAGAGATTTACCCTAAATGAAACAGGAAAGAAAACAGAAGAATGAGTGGAATACCTTTTCCACTTACCACAAGACTATTTAATAGTCTTTCATATGTACCTAATCTGAAAGCAGCTGTAACTCCTTACGAAGCACGAGACTGTATTATCTAGTCATACCTCTGTGTTCCATGAAGCTTAAACAATTGAACATGTACTGGAGCACAGAAACTGAAGTGTGAGGGGATCCTCTGACAATACATCTCTGTAGCTAACTGTGTCAGCTTGTGTGCTTAAGAAGATAAATTGCTGAGCGAGGCATTTTCTTCGGTGCCAGTCTGAGGATTTCTGTGACTTTTGCACATTTGTTTCCTTTCTCAAGAACACTGTACAGAGTAAATTGAACTCTTTGTTGGTATACTTGTCAGTGTACTTCTTGTAAAAGCAAACTGTAGTTCTAAGCAAGTCAAGCTATAAATTTATCAAGCTGAAAACAGACATTGATTTGGTTTCCTTCCTATTTGTACCACATAAAAAGCACAAAAATGAATTAAAGCATTGGTAATGCATATTTCCTGCTACTGACTGGTTACGGCCTTCTTAATCCTCATCGTTTTAATAGCTGAGCTGTGCTTAGCTGGTCTTCTGGACTTTCATTCATAGTCAAACTACAGAATAGCAATCCCTTTTTCCTCTTCTCTATGTACTTATTGCAGCTCATAAAGTAACAGTGTATACTGAGAAGGATCCCCTGGAAGAAAAATTAATGTGGCAGCTTCACCTTTGACTTAAACTGATTTTATGCTCTAGTTTGTAATGTACTCCTCCATTTTTAATACTCATTTCTGAAAATCTTAAATAATACAGGATGTCTTCCTGCCTGCTTATTATTCTTTGTTCCTTTGTTTCAATAGATGGGTGAGGGACCCTGTGCTCCCCTCAGAGGAGGGCTGGAGCTTTTCCATAAGCCCCAGGCACTCTGGCAGGGACTCATCCTTCAAAGAGCACCTCTGGATGTTGCTGCAGGCCTTATGGAGGCCTCCCAGACTTTTTGTGCTTTTTGGTTGCCCTACCTTCTGCAACATGAGCAGTGAGGCTTTTGTATGTCTTGCTTACTCTTGGATTTACCCATGCAGTTGCTTTTGATTGGTGTGGATTTGGGTCAGGTTCCTTCCTGTGATCTATGGCCCACACAAAAGAGGTTGAAAGTTTATCTAGGGGTATGACAAAAACGAACTTGGGAGATAGCCCAGAGCACCACCTCACAGTGCATTCAGCACTCTGCAGTTGTTGCCCACAACAGGCTCTTCAACACAGAGGAACTCAGGGTTGCTCATTCTTCTTTGGCTACCCACCTTGTACTCCTCTGTCCTACAGACCTTCTTTCAGAGCATCAAGAGTCTTCTAAAAAAACTAAAAGGGGCAGTGCAAGTAAAGTGGAAGCTGCCACATGACTAGGTGCACCAGAGGCACTGGAATATTCTTTACTGATGATTAGCTTCCCCATGCCAGACCCCTGACTCAGCCCCATCTCCTGAGGCAGAGTGTGAAGCTTCGCTTCCTCCCTACAGGGAAAACAGAATGGTCTCACTGAAAAGAATGAACTGACTTACACAAGCTGTGGTTATTTCAACTCTTCACTGATTCATTAATATGAATGTTAAGCCTTAAATGACCAGGCTGGCTCTTGACTTCCTCCCATTCTGAAATAATATAAAGGCAGATTCATTTTCCCAGTTGTCCCTACAGTACCATGTAAAGATGTGCCACACAGAGCTTGTTAAATTAACTAACTCCTACTGAAGTGTCAGACAATGAGAAGAAAAACAAAATAAATGTCAGGTCTAATTATTTATGCTGATTTATTTCACAGCTTCTTGCACAGGCCTTACTCTGAAGTGGAACCTTTTAAGTGCTTAACATAGATGAAAGTGCTGAGGTAGCTCCTAGTGAAAGTCATGTCTGAGTTGACTATGTTTATACATACAGCACTAAACAGTCCCCTGCTAGAGATTCTCAGTGGTCAACAAGGGACCTTCACCTGGTGGCATCTAAGGGGGAATGCCTGTTGCTCACATGTGACCTTTGAACTACAAAGACAGCTAACAAGACTTCAGCAGTTGGTGGCTATGTGTATCTGGCACCTAAGATGATTAAAAATGGCTTTTTTGAATGGTTTTTCTCTCAAGTGTACATACTGTATCAAATATGCAGTTCTCATGACACCATTTGAATTATGCTCTGTAAATAAGCAGCTTTACAGTTTTTCCTTCTCTGCGTTCATTTACATAAATTACACCAGCAGCAGAGGCTGCCAAAGAAGAAAAAGGGCTATGCAGTGCTAGCTATTTCTCTATGTGTAGGTCATTTTACAATCTATCAAGTATCCACTTCCATCCAAGCAATTGTTCAAACTCTGTTTCTGAAGCAAGATAATACATACATTACAATTACAAAACTATCAAGTTTCACCTCGTAGCAGGAAATTTATAATGTGTAGGGATCACCCTCCCAATTACTTTGTCCTGTTCTTCAACCAGAAAAGAGTGGGGGGCAGTGGGTTGGATGTTGCTTAATTAAAGAATAACCAAAGTTTCTTCTTGGAAAATCAGAATGACTAAGTTGCTCCTGCATCAATAATTGCACATGTAATTTGAATTTTTGTACCGGAGCTTTTTTAAGTGTCATTATTTGAAAAGAGTTCATGGGGTGAACTACTTTTACCACTAGAGGCACAAACAGTAAGTCAGAAACAGTATTTGTCACTTAAACAGTGGGAATGCTTTCACCAGGGAGTAAACAAGTTTCAAGCTTCATTGAACTTGCAGACTGCAAGAGCCTGAAGCAGAAATACATACTGAAGTATAAACTTCTTGAGATCTTCATTTCAGTGGGAATTGGAGAAAAATGTTTTGTTATTCATCTGATTCTTCTAATCCTCTGCAGAGATTATGCTTTCCAGTGACTCTACATCAGGGGACAAGTTCCTTGAGCACCAGGTCTTTTAGCCACTGAGAAGCCATGGTTCTACCTTGGTAAAGTTTTCTTTACTGGGCCCGTTTGAGCACCAGAAATAGGATTGAAGGAAACCCCACCGACATAAATGGACTAGTACCAACCAACATAGATAACCAAGATGTTGAATGAACTTAAACTTGCTGCCAATGATCAGAGTGCTCAAATGACTGGGCCTAGATGATTCTCTGCAAAGGTGGTAGCAGTATTTGCTGCTGCCTGCCCTCCGTTTTTTCCACCATAGGAACTCTCATCTACAGGTGTAATACCTACCTCCATTTTGAGAAAAATGTATATTTATTGTCAAAAGAGCAACATTTTGCACGGTTGATAAATTCCTTTGTTTCCTCAATATTCAAACAAATTCCAGAATCCTAGGATCCTGTTCAGACTGGTGGGGGGCTGGGGAGATCTCCAGTCACAGCCTGTGCCCAGAGCAGGGTCAGCCGTGGGCTCAGACCTGTGGGCTCGGGGCTTCACCCCGTCCGGGTGCAAAACCCACCCAGGCTGGAGAAGGCTCAGCCTCTCTGGGCCCTGTCCCCGCCGCTGGATTGTCCTCATGGGGAAAAAGCTTCTCCTCATCTCCAGACTAAGCCTCTCATTTTTTGACTTGTGCCGCTGCCTCCACCCTCCAACCATGCACCACTGTGAAAAGTCCAGTAGTCTCCTCCATCTCCTCCAGCTGGTGCCAGGGATGTTGCTGGGTGCCCCCAAAGTTGTCTATTCTACCAGCTGAACCAGCCCTAGCCCCACAGCCTCTCGTCCCAGGCCAAAGCCTCCACCCAGGGCCATCTTGCTGGCTGTTTGCTGAACTTGGCCACGTTTATCAACATCCTTACTCTTTGGAGGCCCTAAACCAGATGCAATGCCCCGTTGTAGTCTGATGAGCATTGAGGGGAGGAGACAGTCCCTGCTCTCCCCTGGCTTTCAGGGCTCTGCCTCCTGATACCGCCACCACAGGCACTGTCCCTTGTTGCTGCCTGGCCTCAGGCTCTGCCTTCCCAGGGCAGGGCTTGGCCTTTGCCCTTACGGAATTCCATTGGATCCATGTCAGCCCCTCCTCCCACCTGTCCAAGCCCCCTCTCCCGCACCCCCCGCCCACCCCTCCAAGACAGCAGCTCTGTCTTTGAGTCTATTCAGTGGTTCTGCCCCCACCATCTATTTGGTGTCCTCTACAAACTTGATGACCATGACTTCCATGTGGTTCTCCAGGTTCCTGATAAAGATGTTGAACAGAACTCATTCCTGGATAGACCCTGTAGCACCCTGCTTGTTACTCACCTCCAGGTAGAGAGCAACCTCTTGAGCACAACCCTGCAACCCCAAGTATCCAACCAGTTTTTACCCATCGTTTTCCTCCCATGCAGGTTTTAACGTCCTAGTTTGGACAGAAGAATATCATGAAAGACTGCACTGAAGACCTAAAGGCAAGCAGATTGGTAGGGTACGATCAGCTCTTGTCTGTTTCTGATTTGTCCATCAGTGTGTGTGGAGTTGCTTCATATGATTGAATACATTCATCAAACTTTAGGACAGCGATAGCAGTACCTGGGCATGAGGGGATGAGTAGCTAAAGACCAAGTTAAGAACATCAAAGCTTTTTGTAACAGCCCCTCACCAAATAAGTTACTTATATTTCTAGGTCTCCATGAGATACAGCCTTCTAAGCACCTTTTCAATGCAGGCCTGCAAGGAATGAACAACCTTTTAAAGCACATACTCTTATTACTAAGTTCATCAGTTAAAACTGCAGCCGCAAGACATTATGCAACTACCAAAGCACAGGCTATCTTTCTTCAACAAAAAAGTCTTAATTTAAATGGACAGGTGAGTTTTTATATATTTAATGACCAAGAAAAGGAATAATCAATCAGTTGGCCAAGCAAAACCATCACTTCTCACTTGTACACATCCACAAAAAGAACCTTAGCAAGCAGCACTGCTTCTGGATTGTTACAGTGTTCGCTGTATTCAATGACAGCCTTTCCAAGGGACTTTTCAACAATAAATACTTCACATTGGAAGGAAACAACTGCTGTGGATGTTAAGTTAATCCTTTCAAGCTGACATCCAACTACTTGAGCTTTAAGTCTATACACTGACAGTACAGGAAAACGTTTCCATTTCCATGTATTTTGAAGTTTGACTGCAAGAAGGCATGTCTACAGAAGGTTGGGAAAAAGGACCTGAAAACTGCTTAGTTTTTCCATAGAGAACATCTCCATAGCAAAAAAAAATTCTACTAAACATTTTTATTTTTACCAGTCATTTGTCTTGATTTAGCGCCTAGTGTTTCCTATGTTAAAGCAATTCATTATAGACCAAAGACTGTCTTAGTTAAGTCAACCTTCAGTAACCTGCTCAAGCTGTGGTGCTTGTTCTTTTCTGTGTATGATACGAAGGATCTCGTGTTGCTTGACAGAGGTGCGTATGTGTCCTGACCAGTGCTGTGCGAGGGAGAATGACAACCATCATACTTTCCCCAGGAGTCTTTATTTTGGATGTTCAACAACCTACATATTCAACAGACTTAACTGTGATTTCAAAGCCTGTCTCTCCCCCTGTTCTTAAGACTTTTTCATTTGATATGGGCAAATTACAAAGCTTTTTCAGGAAAAGAAGAAAAAAAGTGAAAACCAGCAAGCCAGGAATGCATTAAGTTGGCTTCTGCCCTACAGCAGAGCAGACCTCTTCAAGCACTTTCTTCCAATAAGTGACAATACCAACAATGTTGTGAGCCAGCTCAAAGGAGGGATAGGAGCATGTTTCTTCAGACATGCTGTGGCTATCTATAGAAGGCCTTCACTTGCATCCATGGTTCCAGAGGGATGAGTGCTTCTGCAGCTGTAAGCTTCTTTCCTTTGTCTGAGGTCTCCCATCCTTTTTCTTCCAGTCAGTCCTTGTCTCTATCCCTTTTCCCTATTCTAGCAAGATTCAGCACTTACATAAAAATAGATAGATGGATCTTCACTGTTCCAGCAAAGATCTGATGGGGGGTGCGGGAAAATACATCCATAAAAAACGTGAGCAAATACAAGCTGGTTTGGGAAAAGGCACGCTGCAGCTATTTGTAGAGGCAAGAGGTGCAGAAGGGGAAGAAGTGAATCAATCACACAAGCAACTTCAATTCTCTTAATGTCCATTTTCCTCTGTTTTTACTGGCATCATAGATATTTTACATTATTGCTTGTAGTGGGATTGCATGGCAAGGTTTTGGTACTGGGGTCTACAGGGGCAGCTTATGAAAGAAGGTGCCAGAAGCTTCCCCCACGTCCAATGGAGCCAGTGCCAGCCAACTCAGATGGACCCACCACTGGCCCAGGCTCAGCTAACCAGCAACAGTGATAGCACCCCTGGCATAGCATATTAAGAAGGGGGAAAAAAAAATATCTGTGCACCAGCAGGAAAGAGGAGTGAGACTATGTGAGAGCAACAACTCTGAAGACACCAGGCAGGCTGTCCCCCTCAGCCTATGGAGGTCCACAGTGGAGCAGATATCCACATGCAGCCCTTGGAGGATCCCACACCAGAGCAGGTGGATGCCCAATGGAGGCTGTGACCTGTGGGAAGCCCACACTGGAGCCAGTTTGCTGGCAAGGCTTGTGACCCCTTGGAGGACCCACGCTGGAGCAGTCTTCCTGAAGGACAGCACCCTGTGGAAGGGACTCACCCTAGAGCAGTGTGTAGAGAACTGCAGCCCATGGGAAGGGCTCACACTGGAGAAGTTCATGGAGAACTGTCCCCTGTAGGAGCAACCCCACACTAGAGTAGGGGAAGAGTGTGAGGAGGAAGGAGCAGCAGAAACAATGTGTGATGAACTGACCATAACCCCCATCATTCCCCTGCACTGCTCAGGGAGAGGAGGTAGAGAAATCAGAAATAAGTTAAGTCCAGGAAGAAGCATGGGAACATGGGTTTATTCTGATGTGAAAGATGATAAATTAAACTAATTTCCCCATGCTGAGCCTAGTTTTCCCATGATAGTAATTGCCGAGTGACCTCCCTGTCCTCATCTTGACCCATGAGCCTTTTCTTATATTTTCTTCCTGCTGTCTGGTTGAGGAGTGGAGCGAGAAAGTGGCTTGGTGGACACCTGGCATCCAGCCAAGGTCAACCCACCACACTGCTTAAAGGCAGATCAAACAGGTGGCAGAAAAGAATGTGGGAACATAAGGACAGTATTAATAGAAATTTGAATATTTGTAAGGGGGAGAAGGCCAGTTTCAAAACTGGATTTGCACTCACATTGGCTAGCAGACAGTCAACAGAAATAGGCAGTATTTAGAACCAGAGGGCTTTAATTTTGTAATTTAATAATTTATGTAATTTAATAATGCTGCAGGAGTTCTCAGTACAGCTATACCACCTTCATTAGATACTGAAAGAGTCCCATAACAGAGCAATAAAACAGAATCAAACACTTGCAGATAGCAGGGGAAAAAAGTTGTTCAAAGATAGTAAGGCACTTGTTGGAATGTGTTTTTACAGGAGGAATCCCTGACTACTCTCCAGGCCTGCTGTGGAAGTGAACAATGATTTCACAATACAAAAATGAAGAGGGGCAGGGCAGAATAAACCTAGTGAGACTAAGAGCTAAACAATATCTACAGCTAAGTACAGGCCATCTTATATCATCTCCTGCCTTTGCCTGATGTCCCACAGTCCTCCTCCCTCCTGCTATTTGAAAAGAGAGAAGTTTTACCTGGTAAAGCATTAAGTCTCCTATAGACTTAACTTCAACCAAACATTAACCTCAGGAAGAAGTTGTTTTGTCTACTCCATATGCCACTTGGTATGACGAATGAACTTCAACAAAAAAGTAGAACTGTTCATCTTCTGTATTAAGATTAAGAAGGCAGAGCATTTTGCCTGTATTTAGCTGCCATGCAATTTCATAACCAACAAACTGACTACAAATTGGCTTAGGTTTTGTCACATTTCAACACAAATGCTTTGTAGTATCAGAGTTAGACATCTAACAGAAAAAGGTCAATTGTATCTAATAGCTAATAATCCTTACATGTTAGGCTGATATCAAAGGCACTTTATCCCAGAAAGTACTCGGCAAAAAAAACAGTATTCTTGGACAGAAACCTTAGAGGACTCCTTGCATCCTAATCTTTGCAAGACATTTTAGTCCACATGCATTCCAGATACTGGAAATGTCTACATGCAGTCAACAGTTGCCAAGGAAAGCTGGCTAGAAGCTTCAGCTCCCCAAGGAGTAGGCAAGCTTGCTAGAAACAACTTCTTTTAAATCTGCAGAAGTTGGCAGCTGTCCTCATCTGTCAAGAAATGAGTCCACAATACACAGAAGACCATTAAGAGAGCAGACCCCAGCTGTAGCTATAATGAGAACAGGCATTAGAACCAAGCCCAGGAACTGATCCAAGTTCTGACTTGATTCTTACTGTTACTATTTTAGAGACATGATTGATTGAGAATGATTTAACAAATCATCACTAAAGCATAGCTAGGAGTTTTCACTTCTTCCAAACTATGTCTTAGCCTTGTACCTTCATCCATTCAGAAGTAATTGTTTCTTCACCTTGAAGGGGAAAGGATTAGCAACAGTGAAGTAGCACCTCCTGCTACAGTAGTTATGGGCTGGCAATTCAAGGTGAAGATCAGTGTCAGTGGATAAACACAATTTCACCCCAGAAAAATGTCTTGTCATTAAGGAAACTACTATGACTACAGAAGCTACCTTTTACTCAGTTGGAGACTACCAAGTAGTTATGCCAAACAGACTAAAAGATTCTGCTTTCTTTACTCCAAACTTGATCACATAGCAAGGTGCCTTAAGACCACAAAAACTCTAAGTTAATTTGGTCTTAATCATTCTCTATTGCATGAATGAACTGTACATGTCCAGTAGACAAGGAACATACTTGGTGCTACTAAGATTAGCACTCCAGCAGTTAACAGTTACCACTGAGATGAGTATCATCTTCCCAGATGCAGAACAGCTGTACAATTTATTTTTCACTCCTATGGTCACCCAAGTGAAAGGCTCCAGCACTCGAAGTGATGAGTATCTTACAACCATTACAGTGAACCGAGTTCCCACAGGGAAGTAAATGCCGATGCTCATTGCAGGGGACTTCTGTCATTACAGACACAGCAACAAGGGGCTTTTCAGCACAGAGGCTTCAGGGGCAGGCTGCCATGTCACAGCTCTGCTATTCCTTTTGTACAGGTGTAACATCTGTTAGGATCCAACTTGCACTGCCATTGCCACGAGGAACAACTGCTAACTGCTCAACACCACTCTGAGCTTGTGTGTAACATCCTTTGCATGGACATTACACTTACCTGGCAGACAGTGCTTTGACCTGCCTCCACATAGCATCTGTCTATGATACCTCCTAAGAGCTTGCAACAGTGGTTGAGTATTTGTAGCCACTGTCAACCCTAACTTAAAGACTCCAGTTGGACTCATATGAAAGGAGAGACCCATTCAGTCCAATACCCTGTGACTACTAGTCTCAAGTACAAACCTCAGTCACCTGGCAGGTCAGTACTGTCTTCACTGTCTGGAGTACTGCTGAAATAACTTAAGAAATAGTTCGTGTTCTGGCTGGCAGTAGTAGTGTAGCCCACTAAAGTTTCCAACTTAGAAGATACTGTATTTTACTTCAGTGCTAACATAGAGACCAACACTTTTAACAGTTTGATTTGGTTTTTTTATTTTTTCCCCTCTGCACTCAAGATTTACAGTGGTTTCTTTAAAAGCATTCATACCTGTATACCTCTAAGAGGTAACAGATAGGATTGGAACAATCATACATACAAAATTACTTATGTTTACAAATTTTTGGCAATCATAGCAACCCGTTTTTTTCCTATTGCCATTGCCCCAATCATTAAAAATAGTGTACAATTTACATTTGAACTATTTCAAAGTGCTTGATAGTGATTTTCCAAGAATAATATTTACAAGTGTCCTATAAACATATGTACAGGTGTTACAAGTTGTGGCTGGAATATGGCTTTCTATGGAAAGTGCTTTATATTTGGTCAGTGATGTTACTGACAAAATGGTAACCACCAAAAGCTGAATTGTTGTGGACCAGTATTTACACAATTTGTCATTAAGTGTATAAAATAGTTATTTACGTAAGTGTTCCATACATACAGAAAGTGTCTTCTTTCTTCCAAGAATGGAGGAAGTCTTTTAGCCACAAACCTGGTTACTATCCCCAAAGAGTGTGAAACACAAGTAAACCGGAAAAGATTGCTGATCCAGTGCTCATGCCATGTCATCATCTGTGCTTACAACAGATATCTGTACAAAGTAAATGTAAATTAGCTACAATTGTACTAGTAAGAGAGAAGAAACAATGCATATCATCACTACACAGCAGTTTGAAGCAGGAGCTAGTTCTGCAGACTAGTGACCACATTCAGCACCAATTACTGTCACAGGTATAGGACAGGAGTCACCTACTACAACTTCACCCTTTATTAAAAGGACAAGTTATCAGCTAATTCAGCCCAATAGTTTGGCTGTGGTTAGCAGCTTTTAAGAGCAGAGACCTCTCCTAAACTCAAGTCAGGTTTCATTTGGCATTCTTTATACCTGCTCTAAGGATTAACCTGAAGCCTCAAACATGTCAATACGTTTACTTACTGCAGGGTAGGTGTGTCCTACTGAACCGCTGTGTCTTCCAATATCAATTGTGAGGTCCTCCTCTGTAGTTTTCAGGTAGACAGGATTATCAAAATTCATGCTTTTCATGTTCTTGTGCTGCCAGTTACGCCACATGAAGTAGCCAGCCACTGTAGTTACCAGCAGCAATACTTTAGGGAGAGAAACAGATTTCAAATAAGGAATAAGGTCAAGTCAAGCTCCTGACTCAGAGTTTCTAAGAACATGGCTTGTCCCACCCAAAAGGAGTCCCAAAGGCCAGTGAATGCTTTACTCACAGGCAGGAAGAAGAGACCAAGCTGCTGATGTTCCTCCAGCTGCAGGTATTTCAGAGGTACCAGTGATGTTTAATCCTGTATGAGAATTTGTAGTGAGCTTGCTTACTGACAGGCTGGCAGACTTTGACCATAGCAAGCATTTCCCAAGCCCAGAAGCTGCTATCACGTATTAGCTTCACAGTTACACACTGCAAGAACAGCCTAACTGGCTTTATCCTATACTAGTAGGAAGCTTTATTGCTTTGCCTTCTCTGAGCACTCATGGGATTTCATGGAACCAATAGGTTCCACACTGTCATAAGTGAACTAATTCTGTTTATCACATGCTCCGGTTGTTGTATTTATACTACAGATATGACCTGGCCTGTGTTTTCTACTCGCATGCAAAGGAAAAAACTTCAAGTAGGCTAGCAGGTCAGTTTGCATTTAATTTCTCTAATGTTCAGCAGTCTGAGTTTTGGGACCAGTACCTCCAGGAACTAGTCCAACAGTTGGAGATTTTTCTGTTGTGCTGGTATCTTTAGCCTCAGTGTAAGCCACAGTTGTTCCAGTACCTGAAACTAATTATAGATCAAGAACCCAATTAATCCTGAAGTTCCACAATGGCTTAGCTATGACAGCCATGGTAGTGAATGTTTAGCAGATAGCAAAATGATCATGCAGGTTGTTAGCTTTACTGGAAACACTGACAGTTATTTCACTAGCACACCCTCAGCTGAAGGTTTTTGATCAACAAATTGCAAGAACAAGGCTAGATAGTTAGTCAGGCATGAATTACAGGTATTTATAGAATCATGACAAGAGTAAGCCACCCCATTGCTCCAGGTTTTCTGAGTGAGATTTTAGTTTCCCCAAATTTACTGATTAGGTAGTCTTTGATCCCTATAGCAACCCTTTAGAGCAGCCAACTGAGGACATCGTTCTTGCACTCAGTGCTCTAACTGTGGCAGTCAGAATCAACATGCAACATAGTGAGTGGCACCTTGGAGTTTCTAGTTTTGCTCCACAAAACAAATAAGCCTCCCATATAATCAGTGCTGAGGATAATAGCAGCAGTGTGTTTGTTTGGACCACAAAAGGAGGTCCAAACAGACCTTCTTGGCCAGCAAGATTAGCCTATCAGCTTTTCAACACTATTTATACACTGTAGAGTCATGTTAGTTTATACCCCTTGTGTTACAGGAAAGGGACCCAGTATATTTTCTGCATGTGCTCGCTGTCTGCAGAAAGCCAAGGAGGTACAAGATCCTGTTGCAAATGGTAATGATGCAGAAGCCAAGCATGGACTTTGAATAGCACCTGCGGACTTTGACGGCCAGTTTAATGCATGCTAGAAGATGACAACTCATGCAAAGCTGTCTACCCTATCTGCCTCCAACAGGTTCAGTACCCCTACTCCTTCCCCATTCATCCTGGAAAAGGTCTCAGTCATAGAATCATAGAATCAATTAGGTTGGAAAAGACCTTTAAGATTGAGTCCAACCATTAACTGAGGACAGCTCTTTGCATGTCATTCATTACTGATGCAGAAAGGAGGTATTCTTGGATTATCAGTAACAAATTTAAAAGCTTCAGTTATTACTAAAATGGAGCAGCAGTGAGAGTGCCACAAGCAGCAATTTACAACTGAACCCTGATTCAAAGTTACTATACCTGCACATCTCAGACCATCCTCCTGCAACAAGTATCCAACAGGACATACACAGGTGTACTTTGGAGAGTTTTCATTTATCTGAGGAGCAGGCAGGCACAGGTAGCTACAGCCTCCATTTGCCATGTTCTCTTCACACCAGTTCCTGCCTGTTGGTACAGCAATTAACAGGAATAAACCTTTGTGCTGCAAGTGTATAGCATGATTATTTGCTCAGTCATTGTCGTAGCAGAGTTACTTGTCTCTGCAGGTTATAGATTTGCACCTGTTTCACCCAAGAGCAATTGCAACTCTACCTTCTCTCAACCCCAGTGGGGTTGGAGCTTCTAACTTAGGCACCCCCTCTAAGCAGAAGTGGGCAGCTATACAGGGGAAGGATACCACTTGCCAGCACCCGAGCACAGCGGGCTCCTTGCAAGTACACAGTGACATAACTAAGTTGCATTAGAGTTACCTGAAGGCTGAACAAGCTCATGATACACAATGATGTCCTGTGCATCATTGAGGTTGTTTACTAAAGTAACCAATTCAGATCCAGTAAATTTGTTGGCACCGTAGACTGCCTCATTCTCTCCATCAATCCAGTACACACGGTCCTAGAACACAGAGTTATTGCATACCGTTATCTCTGTGTCGCCATCAGCACCGTAATTGCTAGCCATGTACTAGCAAGAAGAGGATCTTTGACAATTACTACAGGAAGTCATTCTTACCTCAAATATTGTTAAAGCAAGAGGATGAGGAAGGAACATCTGAGACTTCAGCACAATTCTACGGTCCTGGCCATTGAAGTCAACGCTTGACAGCATATGTAGTTTAGAATCAAGCCAGTACAGACGGCTTTTTACAAGATCTAGAGGAAAAAATCCCAAACATATACTCTCTACATGGAAAAAGCCTCCCAAAGCCTCCTGCGAAAGTTGAAACACCCACAGGTTCAAGGATAGTTGCAGCGTTGCCCTAGTTTCTTACCATACCAGGATGCAGAAGGCTGCCTAAGTGGCCTGTGCCTCAATATAGAGCAATGCAAGAAAAGTTACCATTTCAGAATCTGAAAAGTGCTATCTGTGCCTGTTGCAGTGCCTCCAGGCATGCAGGAGCTTCCTTCAAAGAACTATTTTCAGCTTCTGAGAATGGGATGACCTTGGCTTTTGCAGCAAACAAATTGCTTAAGCTCCAGAATACCTCTGGCACAGAGACAAGTTCAACATACCTAGAGCAATTCCATTAGGCCATTGGATTTCTGTTGTCACAAGCTGCTGTCTGTCAAATCCATTCATTCCTGCTTTTTCAATTTTTGCTGGCTCACCCCAGTCTGACCAGTACATAAAGCTGTGAAGCAGAATTTATGTTGTATGATGCACTATAGTACTGTGTAGTACCACTCTTAATTATGACCAGTAACTAACAAAGGCTACCTAAGTCAGTTATCAGGACATGGCATAGCTGGCAGGTCCACTCTTAAGACAACCAGGACAAGTACTCACCCAGAGAGAGGATCTACAGCAATAGAAGCTGGCTCTCTCAGCTCAGAGAGAAACAAAACCTTTCTTTTTGTGCCGTCTAGGCTAGCCACTGAAATGGTCTTTGCAGCTGAGTCAGACCAGTAGATGTTCTTATAAACCCAGTCAACAGCAATTCCTGCAGGGCTGTGTATGCCATCCAGGATTCTGACGTGTGTTCCAACCTTATCACGGGTATCAACAGAGGCACTGGAAGACAAGAATTACTTGCTTTCAATCCTTTCCTCCACAGATACTATGAGTTGGTATGCCTCAGCAAATAATGCACACATCTCAGGCAGACAGTGTTGAAGAGCACTTGAGACTTTCCACAGAGTGCCTTTTGTACAACTGTAGCAGCAGTTACTAGGAAGTGCAACAGGCATACATACTGCAGGTTATGGGAACTCGCATCTACTGTACTTTGCCTTTAGGACATCAGGAATCTAGTTCATCACCAGAGCCTAGAGAATTATCTTGGGCAAAAACGTGGGATGGTTTAGGGGAGCACACTAGGGTTCAGAAGCGGAGTTCATTTACCTGAAGATTGCTTTTTGGCTGAAGTCAGCCCAGTAAAGTTTTTGCTCAGCAATATCAGCATCTAGAGCCACAGTGTTTCTTAGCTGCTCTACTAGCTGAATGTATTCTTTCCTTTCAAGACCAATCTTCCTGATATCCCGGCGATTGGTGAAAACTAGACATGGTTCTTTCCCTGTGAAAAGAGTGTAAGTGTTATCTGTACTTCTAGACATGCAGTCACATACTATTCTCTTATGAGAAGTTTATTTAAGAGTACTGGCCATTCCACACCTGCTAGTGGATGCTGACAGAAGTCTTGGCTGTACCATACCTCATCCTCTCCTCCCTCCACAGCTTTATGGGGAGGGTCCTCACGCCCAGGGAGCGGACATAAGCAGTTATGTCAGCCAGCTTTAAGTATCATATCATGGCATCATTCAAAGTGTTATGAGTATTCAGGTCTGTACAAGTTACTGATAGCAGCATAACAACTAGTGTCAAAACCACGAACACATAAACATCACTTGTACATCACTAAGTACATCACTCGCTACCTCATTTTGAAGTGGGGATATGGAAGTCTTATGCCAATACTCACCCACTGCCTTGCACACCCCAGTAGCAAGATCCATCTGATAGCCACGGCTACATTCACATTTGTAGCCCCCTTTCAGGTTGATACAGATTTGACTACAGATACCAGGGTTCTGACATTCATTGATATCTGTAAAGACAATAACTTAATTTGTTTTCATCTCCAATACCGTCAGTAGGGTCCATCTTAACCTATTAATACTTGCCTCCGCAGGTTCTCTTGTCTATAAGCTCAAACCCAGCTGGACAGTCACAGTCATAGCCAATAACAAGATCTCTGCAGATATGAGAGCATCCACCATTGTTCACCAGACATTCATTTATGCCTAGAAGAAAAGAATTGGCCACTTCTGAGACATATTTAAAGTCTCAGTCATGGAGTGCTTTACCAGACACCCACCCATTTTCTAATGATGCCTGCCACATCAAGTGCTAGAGTAGTTTATCAGAAGTCACATGCAATAGACCCTCCTCAAAATCATAGTAAGCTCACAGCTCAAATACTTGTGTTACAAGTTGGCAGCAGCAAAGATTGCTGCTCCTGGATGTTTCAGAGTTTCTAATACCTTCATGTGCCTTCTGGCCACTGAGATGTTATCCCAATAGCCAGCTTGGCTTGGATAAAACTAGCCTATCAAGAGGTTGCTCTTGGTTGTATGTTTGCCACCAAGGAAGTACAGATGGGCATTCTAGACTGACATCTGACAGCTCAGATGCAGTATCCAAGTATGTCTAGTGGTCAACATTGTGTAATGATTTTGTTCACTTACTGCACTCCTGGAGGGGCTCATCACTCCAGTCCTTGCAGTCTCTCTGACTGTTACACACTTTATTGACATCTATACATTCTCCACTTCTGCACTTGAATTTGCCAGGTCCAGAGCACTGAATAACTGAGGTAATGAAGACTGTGAGGGCAACTACCAGCTTCAACTGATATTCTGCAAAGACTTTGTACTTGCTTAGCTCTACACTTACCATTGTTACAATTTGCTTCATCAGTACCATCCAGACAGTCTCTCACACCATTGCACTGTCTGCTGCTATGGATGCAGTTCCCATCTTCACATCTGAACTGGTCTGGTCTGCAGGTCCGAGAAGCTGAGGACACAGCCATTATAGACTTAAACTCATGAGGTCTGCTGAAGGAAAGCAAATAAAATAGGAGCCAAACAGCACCTCCTAGAGGAGGGATCAAGTTAACTTACGGCAGTTGATTTCATCACTTCCATCCTTGCAGTCAGGATCTCCATCACAGCGCCACTTTTTGTGGATACATTCACCTGAGCTGCATTGCACCTCATTAGCCGAGCACTTCACAGGAGGTGCAGGCTGGCGGCCACACTGCTCTAGGGATTCATCTGAGTAGTCAGAGCAGTCAGCATCATCATCACACACCCAGCTGATGGGAATGCAAGTGGAGCTCTTGCACTGGAACTCATTAACTCCACAGGTAGGAGGAGCACACTCCAACTCATCACTGCCATCGCTGCAGTCATCTTGACCATTGCAGACAAAGCTCTTGGAAATACATTGCCCACTGCTGCATGTGAACTCCCCTGGACTACAAGTCACATTGCCTGGAGTAATAGGAGTAAGAGATTAGCAGATTATCACAAGAAGGCAAGTTTGTATGAAGGTGTTTTGCTTTGCAGGTTCTTCACCAGATGTTAACTGACAGAAGATCAGCATCCTGTATGAGGCTCTAGGAGAGCCTAACCAACTACCTACAGGACACTGGGGCCCCGCACACTGTCCTCTGTGCATTTGGGTGTTATGAGTGAGAGGCATCAGTTTTGAGCTACTGAGTGAAAACAACCTCCTTCTGAAGCAGCTAGGCTGTTCCACTTCAGAGCGCGAGCCTTTCAGAAAACAGGCTCAAACCCTGTGAACCAGAGACAGAAGGTAAGAGAATTGCTAACTCTAGAGTACAGACTAAGATCAAGGTAGCCAGATGGTCAGCATGCACTGTAGTTTGAAATTGAAGTGTTTTGTGCTGGTCCCCAGGACAGCAGTGGCCCATTTGCCTGGGCCAGTGGGGATAACAAATCAAGATCTTGCACCAGTTGATCCTGTGGTATTAAGCACACCCACACAACTTACACCAGTAAAAATTATGCTGGTTTAATAGCACTGTAGCTAGCAGCTCAGTATGCCTAGGCTGATAGTTTTATCAGCTTCATTAGAAACACTGTCTGTAGGGTTTACTTGTCAGATTAAGGCATTTCCTTGCTAAGTAAGGCAGCAACTCTAGACACTTAGCAGAAGTCTGAAGATCTGTGTCTCATTAGCCCACCCAGGTAAGGTGGCTCTGATTGAAGCCTGTCCTGTGGCTTTGGTTACAGCAAATTTGTATCAGGACACCTCAACCTGTACATACACAAGTTTATTAGAACAAGCCAGGAATGCTGCCCTTGAATGCTTGTAATGGCAGCTTCACTTGCTTACCTGGCTAAAGTTGTCCACCAACACCTGAAACCTAGCTTCCCTACTCTGCACTTTCAGAAAAGTGCACAGAATACTCCAGGATAAGGCTGTAAAGCAGATCAGCTGCGCCACTGGCTACAAGTGACTACCACATTTTAAGAAGACCATTTGTTTTAATGTATGCAGCAGCTACAGTTACCTGTTGAGAAAGTCTGCAGAGAACAAGTGTTCTGATGGTTGCCTGACACATGACTAAGCCTATGACTATTATGAAAATTAACTATAGAGACCAGAGACAGATATTGAATAGCTCATATTGCTGTATTCTTAACTTAGCAGGATAGAGGAGTGTTAGAACAAGTCCGCCTTAAGTGGGCTGCAATAGAAGATGAATTGGAATTAAGGAGATACTGATACTATGAGAAATTTATCTTCCCAGGTATACTGCCCAGCTAGCTTCTTTCCAGACAAGTCAATTTCAAATAGAGTTATGCAGCCACCATTTCTTCCCTTACCACAATTCTCTTCATCTTCTCCACTGTCACAGTCTTTTTCACCATCACATTTCCAGGACACTGGGATACACTGGGTTGACTGAGGACCACAGCTGATTTCATTTACCCGGCATGTTCTCATATCTATTGAAAAAAGTTTAAGTTCAATTTAAGAGCTCCTGATCTTGGGTTTTAGCAGTTGTCCAGAAAATTGAGACTGAAAGGCTTCAGCTCTGGACAAAGTTGCTGTTAACTAGATGCCAGCATCCATCTAAGTTGATGGGTTGATCATGGAAGAGGTTACGCCAGTTTGCAGTGTTCAGTAAAAAAAATGCTTCCAGCTCCTAATAGATTAGTATTTTAAAAGTATCATTGTATGGTAGTTTTGTGATTGCATTCCATTTACACTGTAGAAGCTTGAGCTATAACATGTAGTAGTAGGCAGGAGTAATGCCAAAGTGCAGTAGGGCTTCGGGCTGAAGTATTCCTCAGTGTGGATCCTATTGATCCAGAGAAATGAAGCTTCACAGATCTATACTCCTCGATTAGCTACCACAATGAAGACTGGGGCTGCTAACTGTGAGACCTCACAGTCAAGCCTCTGCACTTCTGCCTCCCGCCCCCCAGCATGTAGTCAGTCACTCAGTTCCTACACAGCTCTGGTTATCTTGCAAAGTAGTTGTCTTGGAAGAAAGTGATCACTTGGTGAACAAGCCACAGCAATGGTCAGGCCTGCACGTTGTGCTTGCTGCTTCTGACTGCCAGTAAAACCTTGTACTTGCTATCTGTTACCAGATACAACCACAGAGTCCCCACTGAATCTTTAAGTAGCAAAAAGTCTTGTCAAGATCCCGATGTGGCCAAAGCCAAGCTAGCACTTAGGAAGGTGCTCTCCAAGACAATTTCATCCTTCCTTTAGGAGGGGAGCCAGGCTGCAATCAGGCAAGAAGTCAAAGCTCTCCACCCTACAGGCTTGCTTGCACCAACAAGCCAGGCTCACTTACGGCATAGTACAGCACTCTCGTCAGATCCATCCTCGCAATCCGGATCTCCATCACACTGCCATCTGTTAGGCACACACTGACCACTGACGCACACAAAATCAGATTCAGCACAGGTCTTCTTCACTGCAAGGGAAAAGGACAACCCTGTATTTAAAGACCAAAGTTTAGCTTGTTTGTTGCAGCTAGAGATAAGCTGCCTTGCCCTAGGAAAGTGATGTAATGTCCTTGGTTCTTGGATGTCTGGTGTCATTCTCCACCAGTCTAACGAGCGCTGTTTAATGCTTTCTAGGAAGTTATACTGTGCACAGAGCAAGATTTATATTCCTGTAAGCAGGCAATGAAGGACTGCTGTTGTTAAGGGAGACCATGCTGCTAGAATAACTGCTGCTTTGAACACCCTTGAGCTAAAGTAACGTCTATTGATATTAATATTCAGATTTTGAACTCTTGAGACTATTATCAAAGCATTTGATTTGTGATTACAGAAACACAGTATTATGTAACCCTAAAGTAACAGTTTAGGCCTGCTTGAGCAGACTGGCAGTTTGGCTACACCAGTGTTGGATACTGAATCTGTTTTGCCTCATCTCTAAGTACATCTAGTCATCCATCTTGGCCTCTATGACTGCTTAAAGCAAGAGCTGGCAGGCAAAGCTAGACTTAGTGTTTATAGGAGACTCAGCAGACTCACTGTCACACATAAAACAGGGTATTTAACCATGGAATAGCCAACAGCTAAGTGCTGATAGCAGGCAGTTTCTACCACATGTTTAGGCAACTGAGAACAGGCTTACATCCTGTTCTTGACAGTCACCGACCTCACAAATAAAGATTTTTGGTTTTTCTGTTTTTTCTTTTCTCTCAGTCAATTTGAGGATATTTTCATAGCACTCTGAAAAATTCAACTGCCTCAGATAAAAGGCATCAAGATAGTCCTCCGTTTGTTCTACAAAATTTGTCATCTACTTTGCATTCTGTCAGAAGTGCTGTATGAGATAAGCATCTCTCCAGCTATCTGCTGTTAAGCCCACTCTGCCAACTAGCAAGTACTACTACAGAGGTATTATTTTGATAACTTACCACAAGCATTCTCATCACTGCCATCTGAACAGTCTTCATCACCATCACATTTCCAGAGTAAAGGAATACAGCGTCCATTACTACATGGGAATTGGGATTCCTCACATTCTGTTCTTGCACCTTCAATGAAAAAAGGAACCTAAGCCTTGATGCTCTTTAACAATACTTTGCCTTCCCCCACTGGTGATCAAGAAGTACCCAGCACAAACAGTGTAACATCAGCATAAAATCAGATTGGAGCTCCAGATCTTTGTAGTCACCTTATTCGATCACACAAGTAGAGTCAGAAGCTTCCCCTCACAGTACAAAGCGCAGAGCGTAAGCACTGTGACAGTCCACCTGCCAGACAACAGTAAACCAGCCTCAGTGCTCTTCTTACTGCGTTTTCCTTTTCAAGGCAGGGTCAAGATTGCAAGGCAGAGGGGTGTGTGCACAGAATGACTTCTGCTGTCTAGCACCTAGCACTGCATTCTAAAAACTCTCCTAACTTTAAGCAAGCTGGGTTTAAACTTGGCTAATATCAAGCTGGATTAGCCTTTCAGTAGTCTGCTGCTAACACATCACAGCAGAATCCCCAAGATGTCTGTGAAGATAGCTTAGATATCTGCTCTGTAGTTGAACAAGTTCTCATTATTGAAGTTTTCATTATTTAAGTTACTCCTCAAACAAAGGCACCCAGAGACACTCCTTAGTATACACAGAAGTGTGATTACTTAACTGGACCTTGCTTATTAAATCTAGATCAAGTGTGATGCTAAGTGAACAAGATAGTTTATCATTTCCTTCTGGAATCAAGTCTGTTGTCTCATAACTGTTAACTCTTGGTTTGATAGTATGCCTGAGTATGGTATTGCTTTCTGCAGTGCTTAGAGCTGGAGTGCACTTTCCAGAGTATCTTCCACTCTAAAACTGTATGACCCCATCCCTCAAGGGAACCTACTTTGTCTTGAAGTTGTGTTATAATCGTAACTAAAAGCAGCAGCCTGCTTGTTCAGCAGCTAAGCCAGAGCTGTTCCATGTAATGCATGCGGGCAAGTGTGCAAGATCAAGCATTAGTATTGGCTGCACATGTCTACACCATGATGCAAGACTTTGCTTCCTCCTTGGTTTATTGCATCATTTAGTGGAGGTACTTTGTCTTGGCATTCCAGGGCTCACAAAGGGCATCAAATTTTAGTAGACCGTTACTTGTTGTATCTTTTGTGTATGACACACAATATGCAAGGTAGTTTCCAAGTGGAAGGAAGCTATTCAGCCATTTCACATTGTACTGGCTACCCATCAGGCACTAGGCAATGGCAAACCCTGGACAGAGTACAAGCAAGGACAACATGGGCAATTTTACCTGCTGACTGTCTCAAGTAAACTCATGCTAGAAGTGAAGGATTTGAAACAGCACCTTACTGAGCTCTGCTGAGGTTTTAGCCATCCTACTGTTGAGTGAAACACTAGGTCACTTGTCAGAGTAAAGCTGTAACAATTTGTTTCACAGGAACTTGTTCAAAGGGTGCCAAAAAACTGAACATCAGCTTTTGCAGACTGTCTTTCTAGCCCTTCTTTCCTTTCCAGAATGGGAGTTACAACAGCATGCACTTTATAGTAGCATGATTTTTGTAAAGCTACTGCAGTTTGGTCAAAATCTGTCAAACAAGTAGCTTGTCTTATGCTAGAAGGCACACACCAGCCAGCTTAGAGAGCATGCAGAAGCCACAGCTATCAGCTTGCTCTGAGCCAGACATCACCCTGTTGTCCAGTAACCTCTAACAGAACTAGCCCTCTACTTGCCAGCCCTGGTCATGTGTTATGCCAATTACTACTGTAACCAACCTAAAATATGCAACAACTGACTCCTGCTAGTTTTGAGACATTCTCATCCAGGCTTTCAGACTAAGAACAGTCAACCTTTCCCAAAATAGCATACTAGAGATATTAGACTGAGTCTGCCACTCAGGAGATCCCAAAATAACTCCACAGGCCTTAGTTCTCTATTTCAAGCTAGAATAACCAGAAAAGGCTTGCTAAGCCAGCCTAGCACATAGTGACTTACAAACGTAGTATCGCTTTGACCAAATGCTGCAGGAAAGGTACACACAAGGCTAAATGAAACTGTAATTGAGCCCAGAGTAACAAGCTATAACTGTACAATTACAGTCCTCACAAGCCATTCCAGGAAGGTTTCATCGCTTCTGCAGCTGATAGCAAGTGAAATGTCAGAGCAACTGCTTTTGTTAGCCCACAAACAAGTAAAGAGCTGACAGGACCCACCACCCACACAGGTGCACAAAGGTAAAGGTCATCATCTGTTGCTACTCCTGAAGATGTCTGTCAAACTCCAAAGGCCATTTGGAGTGAGGTCCAGTTAAGATGACAGTTGGTTCCAGCAAGAAACTAACTCCCCCGTCTTACACCAAGCACAGTTCTGCAATGCCAGGTAACCATTTAGTCATGAAACTACCAGTCTAATCCACTGCTATTTGAAGCAACAGTCATACCTCAGTTGCAGCTTCAGTCACTAGACACTTCATGATTTTTACATCAGCACCAATTATCCACTAATTCAAAGCTTCCCTTCATGTGTTACCGATAGGCCAGAAACACCTTCACACTTTTCTCCTTGGGATAAAGGCTTAGGCAAAAGATGTAGAGGAACCAGTAACTTCACAGCCTGAGATTTCTAACACATACGATCACACTATTCCCCAGGTGACTACTTACTAGAAGTTGGCTCATGAGCACCAGTGTGTGCAGGGTGAAGGAACACAGTTACAACGACTACCCAAATTAAACTAGCTTTCTCCATACCTCTGCTGTCACTGGTTGTCTCAGCCCCTTAGGCAAGTTGCCCGATTACTTGTCTGGGCAGTGTTGAACATGTGACACTTGCACACTGTCATTTGACACCAGGTCCCAGAAAAGTTTGCAACAGTGATTGGGAAACCCTGTGAGAGCGCTCAGACAGGAACTAGCCTAGATTCCCCCTAGACCCTGTCAATTCCAACTACTAGTAGGAGAGAGCTGGTGAGGCCACCAACTCAAATTGAGGATAGAAACAGGCTAGCTGGAGTTCCCTCACTGCGTATCTATCCTGACTTCAAACTACAGTGCACTTGGACTTCCAGTGCCAGCCAGCTTGGTCCTTCATACTACAGCTGTTTAATCACATCTGTTGTGGACCAGACGTGGGAGCAATCTACATGACTGGGAACTGAGGAGTGACTAGGCAGCATTTCCCCTCTTCCTCCTTGTATGAGGATTGACTGGATGCAACAAAGCCCTGGTTGGCCTCTACCAGACAGACTCAGCACCTGAAGCACTGTACACAGTTAGGACTACAGGGTCCAACCACCTTTGAGCCCACTTCACCAACACAGCCAAGATCTGATGCTTATGCCCACGTTTTAGGGCACTAGTCATGAGATTAAAAGCCATACAACAATGCAGACATCAGTTGCCCACCTCCCACCTAGTAGCCCGGATCTCGGTTCCTGAAGGAAGAACAGAGTTAGCCAACTGATTAACCACCTCCACTCAAAAGTAAGATATTTTTAATTGCTCATCCACTCGGCTTAACGTGCAGGTCCCTCTGCCACAGGGGGCACAGCTCCTACGCTAGGAGGCGAGCTCGAGTTGCCAGGAGCAGCGCTACCAGCCCGAGCGCAGCCCGGAGGAGGGACCCGGCGCTGGCCAGGCGCAACCTTGCCACCAGGTGGAGATTCCTTACGGTGGTTACACCGGCCCTGAAGGAGAGATATGCCAATGCTGCTGGATGCCACAATGCCAAAGTTGCACAGTAGTTTGACAGCACCCTGAGCGCCGCAGGCTTGCCAAGCGCTCCTCTTCCCTCCTCCTCGACAAAGCCCCCTCCCCACGGCAGAAGGCATCCCGCAGGAAACCGACCCTCCCGCAGCACCCGCGTCGCCCCCGGGCGAGGCGCCCCCAGGGCGGGGAGGGACGGCCGGGCGGGGGCTCAGGCCCACCCTCACGGGCCTGCGCGCCGCCTGGGCCCCGGCGGGAAAGGCGGCACCTCCCCCGGCGAAGAGGGGCGGCGGGGCAGACCCCGGCAGCAGCGGCCCCCTGTCCCCAGCCGGGAGCCCGGGCCCGGCCCGGCCGCCCCTCCGCGGAGCCTCGCTTCCCCCCGGCGCGGCGGGCAAGCAGCCCGAGAGACCAAAAAAAATAAAATAAAATAAATAAAATAAATTAAAAAAAAAAAGGTGATGGGAGAAGAAATCATTGCGGGGGGCAGCGGCGGCGGCACAGCCCCGGCGGTGCGCGCCCCGGCCTCCCCGGCCCCCACACTCACCCTCGGCGGCGGCGCACAGGCAGCTCAGGGTGAACAGCAGGCACAGCCGCCAGCAGCACAGGACCACCCGCCGCCTCCCTCCGCGCCCGGGGCCGCCGCTAGCTGCCGCGGCGCTCGTGTCTTCGCGCTGCCCGTCCGACCGCATTGCCGCGCTGAGGACGGAGAGAGGGTGGAGAGGCGGGCAGGGCTGGCGCCGCGCTCCGAGCTGCGATGAGGCGAGAAGGGAGACGAACACATGCGCGGGGGGAGGGTGTCCCCGCGGCGCTCTTATACCAGCCGCCCGGCCGCCCTACGCGGCCGCTGGTGACTCACGGCGCCGCGCCGGGCCCCGGTTGGCTCGCCAGCGCCGCCCGCCCCCGCTTCCTCCGCCGCGGCACCTGCGGCCGTGCCGCACACAGGGACGGCTCGGCTCGGCGCGGCACGGTGAGTGGCGCTGCGACCGGGCGGCGCGGGGCGGTGCGGTGCCGCCGGCAGAGCCCACCAGGCTCCCCCTTGCTAGCCTGCCTTCGGCGGTGTGGGGGGCGGTGCGGCCCCGTTGCTAGCCCCCGCGCCCGGGCGGCCGTGCGGAGCAGCCTCGGCGGGGGGGCGCGGTGGTGGCGGAGCGCTGCGCGGGGCGGGGTGCGGCGCCGCTTTGTTTCACCCGCTCCCTCGAAGGGCCGGTGCCGCCGTGCGCGCCCCGCCGCGGGGAGGGGGCGTTGCGGGGCCGCCGGCCGGGGCGGCACGGCGAGGTGTGCCACAGCGCGGTGCGGGCGGCTGTCGCCGAAGGAGCGTTGCTCCCCCGCGGTGCCCCGCCGCCCCACGCCTGCGTGCCGGTTTTTCCCTTCCTCCGTAGCAGAACTTGACTTAAAAACGAAGCAGCCGCAGCTCTTGAAGAAGAAAATCACTACTTCTGCATTCTCCAATCAGTCATCGTAGTTAATTAGTAATTGCACAAAATCATATGCCGAGGTCGTATAATTACAAGCTTAACCTTTCATTTTAAGGAAGAGAATTGGTAGTTTTCTTCCCTATTTGTAGCGTTTTGAACATCCAATTATGTCCTCGTGAAATAAAGAAAAGAAGGGTTGGTGAAATCCAAATTTGGTTTTGTTCACAAGGCGCACTTAGTATTTACAATTGAGGCTTAGTGATCCACTGCTCTTTTTAATTTACTTTCATAGACTTGCTATTTTGTGATAATATCATGTGTTGTGCTGTTAATACTGTAGTGGAGACAGCAAGTCACTCCATCCAGAAATGCTGAAAAAGCAGGTTGCTGTTTCTTTCCTTGGAAATGAAGTCTTAAGTTTTTAGCCTAATGTTTTAAGTCTTTTTCAGTAATGTGGATGATTCCTCCAATGAAGCAAATATATGTGAGACTCTGTATTTCCTAAATGTCATAACAGTATTTCTTTATATGTTATTTGCAGAGGGAAGCCCTCTTTGAATCACATCCAGTTGTGTTGTGACTCCACTGAAGACAAATCATACCACCACGTGAATAACTTCGGAGTGGATTATCTCTTGTAGCTCACGTAACAAATGAGCATCCAGGTCATCCAAATGGGCACAGCTGACGTATCAGAGACTTGTTAAAAAAGTCAAGATTTTATTTCGTGTAACTGAAATACATCTGGGAATGATATTTCTGATATGTGTGTAAATGTGAAGAGAGCAGTTCCTAGTGTTTGCCTCCCTACAGCCCCTTGACCTTACGGCCTCAGGGGCAGTGGGAGGACTCTGCTTTCCCAGCCTGCCTGGTATGTGGCGCTAGATGCTACAGCATTGTTCTTGCAAACTATGCTGCTTCAAGCAAGAAAAATCTCTTGTGTACAAGGGGGTTGACTGGGGTCCTCAGGAAGATGGCTTAGTGTAAGTGGTACACTGAAAACATCATTCTCCTTGCAGATCTTCAGCATGACATACTGCCTTCAGTCGGGTGCTCACTCTTGCATGGTCTGCTGTGCTTTGGTCTATACAGCATTTTCACAAATGTCCTGTTGTCATTACAGAAGTATTTTATAAGCCATATACTGAGTGCAGCAGTACATGAGAAGACTCCAGTCATGCAGAAATACAAGGTTGGACATAACTTAGTGTATGCTGGTAGTTGATGGTCTTACTTGTTTGTCTATGGAAGAAGATAACAGATTTACTGAAGGGAGGAAAAAGTAGTCTGTCCCCTGCATTATCACTGCTCCATGAGCACCTACACCTGGCTTTGTGATGGGGAAGCAACTTTCTATCTTGGATGTACCTAGCTCTTTGCCTACCTAGAGGTTTCGATTCCAAAACAGAACACGCTATGAAATAATTTTTGGCATTTCAACTAAGTTAAAATGCGTAAGTAAGTAAGTACATGAGTCTGATCATCCAGAGGCTCTGGTGGAATCTCCAGAAAAGGATCTCAGACAGGAAAGGACTTTTCCTTCCTTAGCACCATCCTTACAGGAACTCTATTTAAGAAAAAGGCAAGTAGCCTGTCAGCCCCTACAAGGAGATCCCTGGGAGGCATGAGCCATCTGCACGGAGGTTTCATGCCTTTACAGCAGCCATAGTCTTGCAAAGGCTTGCTTCATGTGGCAATGGGAAGGTGTCTGGAGGGATCTGCAGTATGTGTTACAAATTGCCATGTCACTGTTCATACACAATATGAACAAATACAAGAATACAAGCCAGAATAGATCTGTACAGGAGAACTGAAATAAAATTGTGTGTTTCTGTTGGAAATATGTGCACTTGGGAGAATAGCAGTCCTACTGTGTTCATGATAATTACATAGGAGCAAAGCACCCAGGAGCATCTAATGTTTAGGAAAGGTGCTGAATTTTGTAGGGAATGTGAGCTGGCTTTTGTAACTTAAGTCCTTTCATCATCAGCCTAGGAAATGCATTAACATTTACTTTGTTTCTGTGTGTGACCCTCTGTCACCTGTGTTTTTTTCCATGTCTGCTTGAGTTGAACTTCTTCAGCTGTGGGGAAGTCAGGAAGCTGCAGACAGAGGGTGGATGAGAAAGTGGGCAACCTCAGGGAGTGCAGAGAGGGAGTGTAACAAGAAGGCTGGGATCGCCACCTCGGGTAAGCAAGTTCCCATAGTCAAGAACAATCTCAAAGAGTGCGCCTGGCGCTGCCCTCAGAACTGGTCTAGGTCCATCTCCTGTTACTATTTTCATTAATGTATATTTGTAGTAATGTTATCAAATATGTATTATAAATATGTATATATTATGTGAAGGGTACAGGGCTTGTGTTTCCAAAACCCCTTAGGCATTATGGAGGAGTAGGTTCTAACTAACCAGGCTGGCTGAGACACTAGAGAAAAAGATTCCTAAACCATGTTTCTAACGGTGTCTTCTTCTATTGTACTGAGGAGTCACTGGGATTGAGTGGAGTTTCACCAGATATGAAGGTTTGTTGCAGATTTCTCATTTGTGATAATAGGACATGCCATCTTTCTGAGGGTATTCTGCAGAACAATCTGTGTGTGCACGAAGAACTGTAAAATGTCAAGTGGTATACGGTACTAAATATTATGCGTAATAGCTTTATTGCTGCTGTTTTTAGAGAAGTCGCCATCCTGTTTTCTGACCCATAACTGATGAATATTCTTCAATGCCTAGTGCTATTCCCTTGAGAAGAGCTGGAAAAGATTGCCAAGAAGCTAACTGAACCAGTTAGGCATTGCCTTTGCCTTAGAAATGACACGAGTAACAAGAAATGGCATCTTATTACCTTTCCTTTTGGGCGTTGTGGTGGATACTGGGACCTCAGAGACTTTCCAACATCAATCCCCCTGATAATGCATTTGAATTTATAATAGGTTTGGACCCTTTGGGATAATTAATTTACTCTGTTGGTTATAGAGTGTAAAGTCAACTTACAAGAGAAAATAAAGAACAGAAAGGACCTTCTGGAGTACACATAGTATGAATTCAGTGTGTCTTGTGTTCCTTTCTCTTTTCACCCTAAAGACTGTAGCCTCCATTTCTAAGTGAGTTCCTGAAGCACTGGGATTACTAATTCACCTTCAGGTCTTAAATCGATGGGACTTTTGCCTCCAGCTCCTCTGGTGAAGGACCTGAAGTGAGGATATGTCTACAGTATGCAACTTAATCTATTAAAGAAAAGGAAAGCCTCATGAGTAGAAAAAGCAGCAGATACATATCATGGGATAGCATCCTGCCTTAGGATCACTCGCAAAAATATTTTCTTCATTATGTCCTGCCATCAAAGACATTAGCTGCTTATAAGATCATTGCATGCCTGAACTAACAGTAATGGAAGAAGGTGTACACATGGCTGTATTTTGGAAGTGCAGAGCCAGGATCTGTATTACTGACTTCAGAGGAGTTGTACACAGCATGAGAGAAACAGAATGCATCCTTTGGGAATAATTTAAAATAGGTAGGTGCATGAATCCTTCTGATCCATGTGATTGTGTGGCTGTATCTAAGGGACAAATTGGGCTTCTTTTTTAAAAAAAAAAAATCCCAGTGTATCTCTGCAAAATATCTCTGTATGAAGGTTCATATTGTTGTTAGAAGTGCTACCCATGTCATGTTCTGTGTTTTGCCTGCAGTTTTAGGGGAAAAAAAAGAAACATCTTTACACTAATAAAGTACCTTTCCTATCTTGTCCTCAGGATACCTAACAAACAGAAATTAAAACTCACAAAAAAGGTCCCCTTACCCTTCCTATCATCATCATCTGAGTTGTAAAAGTGAGGCAGAGACAACTGGTATCTCACTGGTGATTTTAATATAAATTTTTACAGTATTTATTTTCATTAGTGATACAAGAAAGATAGTTTATCTCTGAAAGAGGTTAGAAAATACTTGTCTCTTTTGGATGTATTCTTCACAGTAGAAAAATCATTGGATAAAATTCTTGATGTGCCAACATCAATTGGAATTTGCTGCTGGTTTCTGTCAGGACAGGATTTCCTCCCCTCTGCTACAAATTAGTCCATTTTCTTTGTATAGTCACTTAGTAATGGGGATCCCCTGTTTGTGAGGATTTAGCATCTGTGATATGAGCATGAATGTATTTTATTTTGTGTTACAATATTGGAAGACATCACAATAGTTAAAGTCATGTTAGGATCAGAACCTAGAAGTATTTAATTTGTTTTCAAAACCTAAATCCATGTTTCGTTGTGATACTGTTGCATATGGGAGAGTTGTAAGTCATGCATTGGAACCAAAACTTCCGCTATGCTTTTTATTTATTTATTTCAGTAATACTTGATAAAACTTCAGTTGTGGTGGAAAAAGACCTTCCATTTCTGTCAGATGCGAGACAGAATGTGGCTTCAAAACATAGCCTTGCCCATTTTGCAACAGTGTTGCTACTTCCACTTTTTTATGTTTATCTTTAGAAATGAGATACCCTTTAGAATATCATACCCTCATGTGACATTAACTCTATATGCTTAGTAATAAGCAAATATAAATTGATCTTGCTGATATGGCAAAATTTATTTTCAGTATACGTAGGCTGGAATACATTCTGATGAGTTTCTCCTGTGAGACTTGTATCTGTTAACACAAACATGTATTAAAATTCCTCCAGAAGAACATGTTTGTAAAGTTTTCTGGTGGAAAAAGAGGAATATGAAATTTGTTTCCTTTTTTTTTAATGTACATTCATGATTAACAGTGCATATGTTCACCTTTGTGGAAGTACACATGCATATTGGGAAATCCAACATTTGTGTTCCAAAAGCTCTATAAAAGTGGAGGAGGCTATTGATATTTGTGGTGTTCTTTGCAAAGGAGGAAAAATGGCGGTGTGTGTTAAAATAAGGAATATGATTAACTGGATGGGTTAAAACTTTGGATTGTAGTGTTGTGCCCGTACAGCATCGGAAATAGGATGGGGAACAGAAAGAAATGTTACTGGAAATCTTGGAGTGGGCCGTAATGTTCTTGCATACTAGCAGAGAAGTTTTTAATCAGATACTGAAATGATAAGGGTGTCACTGCAGATGTGTGAAAAATACTACTTTCCCTCACATGAACAAGTAAGCAGATGATCTGGAACATTTTGGAAGCATTCAGATTTGGAGGGTAATGTGGAAACAGAATACAGCGTATTAGCCTGGATATAGAAATTTCTGATTACATTCTGGATTTGCAATAAAAGTAACAAATGTGGTAGAAAAACATACCTCTGTAGAAGGGTAAGCAGCTGAGAGCCATGCTGGGGGAGTTCGCCCTGTTCTGGGCAGAGAGGCTGTGAAGCTTGGTTGGTCAGAAAAAGCGTAAGCTAAGGACATAGTGAGAGAGCTGCCCTGGGCTCATCAGTTATGTGGAGTAACAGGGGGTTGGGTTTTCTGTCCCCCATGGTTGCTACATAAATGATCTGTTGTCACACTCTGTATTGCCTACTCATGTTTTAAATACAAATTTCATTTTTCATTCCTAAGGGTGTTGTAAACTCTTGCCATTTTCATTAACTAGCCCTTCCTCTTTCCCATATGTTTGAGTTTCACAGCCTTTTTTTGAATGCTGTCATTTGGGTGGAAGTGAAATATTCGACAGGCAAATGGTCAAGCTCTTCTCTGGTGCAGGTGGTGTTTGGCCAGAAGTGGCAGATGGATTTACAAACTGAGGAAATGCAATCTAACAGCACTTCCTTTAAATTTTAAATTACATTGAAATTGATCAGTACTGATGTCTTTGCATTTATATGCAAGCTAATATTGTTCTGCATGCTGGAATATTGTTAGGTTTTGCTTGCAAAGAAACTGTTTCCATGAAATGAAATGACGCCATGAAATACAGTTTCGGTATCCAGTTCAAGAATATAATACAATGTGTCTGTCTATAGCAATATATAGACTCTTAACTTTCATTCTGCTGATTGAAAATCAGCTTTCTTAGGCCTGGGCTATCTTAGGACATACCTGGATAGCATAGATACAAATATGTTTATTCTTGCAAGGTCATTATTTCCTTGTTACAACTGTTTTCAAAAGGGAAAGTATCTTTTTATAAGGAACAGAAGACTGGAAGGAAAGGCTAAGTCTAGTCTAGTCTTGTCTTGTGCTAAGTCGTAAGTAAACCATAAACTGATCGTGCATCATGTTGCAACCCTTTAGAGCATTGCTTGCTTTTGGAGGGTTCTTGATTGTTGTTGATTTCCTGTTTCATTTTGCAATGATGTCTATGGTAAACCTTATCAAGAGTACCCTGATGTCTTGTTCCTGGGTTACCTAGTTATCTTCTGATTTCTGCACAGAATTTATATACACTCATTTTGTTTCTGTAATTTTTTTTAGACTGAGAGATTCTTAGCAACAGTGCTTGACATTCTTCCTTGTCCTGTCTCATCCCCCTTTTTTCCAAGCTAAAGTAGCCAAAGTCTTTCAGGCATTTCATTGGTGCTAAACGATCCCTCTCACCATTGTGGTTGGCATCAGCACCTCTCCCACCCTGAATCCACCTTTCCTGGGCTTGACTGAACAGAAAGGTAGGTGGTGCCACGGGGTGCAAGGAGCTCCACAGGAGGTCTCATCCCAGCCTCTTGTGCAGACATTAAGCTGACATTAATACTTCCTTTGCTAGAAATACCTTGACTGATACCCTGTGTGCTCTTTTTCCAGCTGCATCAGATGATGTTGTGGTCTCTGTTTTAAGTATCCACATACCCTAAATATTTAACTTGAGGTGTAAGATTAGCTGTATAATCAAAGAGGAAAGAAAGACATTTCTGCAAGGTCATTCACAGACATTTAAGCAATTTCTATTATTTAGTTCAATATGTCAGTTTTCTATTAAGTGTGCTGTCAAACTTCATGTCCTAAATTTTGCTAACCCCTTCCTAATTTCTGTGGCTACATTGTTGGTGATGATATTAAATAAGATTGGTCCCATGGCTGATCACAGATGAACTCCCTTAGTAACCTCCTGATGTTTGGGTTTTTTCCAACATTAGTCCTCATGTTCCCTTTAAAGCATCTGTTACCCGTCTGGCAACCCTTGTACAAATTGCCAGCATTTAGTGCTTAACTAATAGTTTCCTGCACTGGACTCAGTCAGATGTTTTGATCTAGGTAGTTTGTCGAAAAATTCAGATGATTTATGGAAAGAAGGACTCAGTTTAGCTGGGCACAATCTAATTTTGGTAAATCCACATTGTATTTTCTCCCATTTTCCAAGCGCATTGAAGTTTATGGTGTCTTCTCTTTCATATTTGTCCTAAAACTTTATATATTATTAAAGTCAGACTAGAGGCCTGACTGGCTGAACAGGTTGAGAAACTTCTTCCCTTTTTTTTCTAAAAGACAGTATTCATTCTGTTCTCCTATAGCATGTATCCTAGGATAGTCTGTCTACTCCACTGCAAAGTCTTTGGAGTTTCGCCTCTATTTCATTTTGATAATTCTTGTTCTGTATCCTTTTTTCTTTTGACCATCGTACCCTTGACTGTATAGTCATTATTTCTGTTGAAAAGTGAATCAAGTATTAATTTAGTTATAGAGTTATACTTGGAGGATCTTTTAATCTTGTATTGTTTGAATACGTATGCAATGCACTTTCTTTTTTCTTTATTAATACGTTTGGTAAGAATTTGAAGGAATTCCAGACTCTTAAATTCTCTAGTTCTCTGTTTGTTTTTTGGTTTTTTTAAATCATCATTTACAGTAGATGACTTAATTCTGTCTGTTATTTCATGTGGTTTAAAGTGAGTTGGCCCATCGTCATTCACACCAGATCTTACCATATCTGATGTGGAAAACTTAACGGAAAACAAACTTAAACACAGCAGTATGGGTTCATTGGCTACTTAGTGAAGATACACCCGTGACTGACACAGGAGTAGCCAGAACTGACAGCTATCAGTAGTATTTGTTCTCTGTGTATGGGAAGTTCAAGTCTTCCCTAATAATATACTGTCCTGACACTTGTTTCTCCCTTGTAACACGGTAGAGCTGTGCCTGTCTCGCCATATGTGGTGGCCCGTAGCAGACTCCAACTCTGTCCCATTAGAGCCCTCCTTTTCCAGACTGATAGAGATCTCTTTTTTTTCCCTGAAGTCTATCAGATCATTAATATGCAAAACTACTACACTTTATAACCATTATTTCATTTTACCTGAGTGCTTTAAAATACAGGCAGGTATCCTTTCAAAGCTGTGTTTTTGTCATGATTGCTCTTCTGTCTGTTATTCCTTGGAGATCCATTTTGTCATGATCTCTGTAGTTAGCATTAGTCATTTCAGCACCAATATAACATAGCATCTCCTGATAATAGAAGATAAATCTTATTTGCATATAATGAATGATTCCTTAGGCTTTTCAACTCCAGCTACATTGTCTGGATTTTTGTAAGAATATTGCTGTGAAGATATTGAACATCAGCACAGGAGAGCTAGGTTCAATTTATGGCTTGGTTGTGTCAAATTTCTTTCAAATGTTTCTGTGCAGCTCAGTTTTTCTATGCCTTCTGCCCAATAAAATGGAGATAAAAATGTTTCCCTGTGTCAAAAGGCATTTCCAGGAGGTATACTTACTAATGATTGGCAAGTGCTTAAGTGATTTAGTAGTAAATACTGTGGAAATAGAGATAGTCTATAGCCTGCAGTACATCCATCCTCAAGTGACTGGATGGTTGAATCTTCAGAACAGCAGTTAGTAGATTGTCAGTTTTTTTAGAAAATGAAAATTTAGGATTTTTTTTAAAATGCCAACAATTTTGTACAATAAATTATCCATGCTTTTCCTAATTTTACCATTACTGCAGCTTTTGGCTTTTTATCAGGAAAATATGCTCCATTATTTAAAATTTGAATTGATATTGATTTATGTGAAAGGGAATCACTGTCAACCAGAGTAAATGTTTTAATAGTTTCTATTATGAGATCTGGCTTTCAGGCTGATAATCTCATTATTATTTACTAATTTAATAAGGATTGCATGCTTTTGTGTTTCTTAGGGTATGACTGAAGAAAACTGTAATAGTTTAGACATGCTGAGAATACTCAGAGCTTTGCTCCTACACTGCAAAGTTTAGGATGTGTGATTTCCTGTTTGAAAATGAGGTTGCCTGTGCCCTTTGAATCAGTCTTACTGTCACATAAAACACACCCACCTTTTCCCAGGTGATAGTATTGAAATAATGAGACTGGTTCATATAGCTCTGAGGTTGCTGCATTTGGAATGATGAATGCAATTGAGTCCCCATAATGTAAAAATTATTTTAAAGATGGAGAAGATACAAAGCCAGTAATGAATAATGATAGCAAAGTAAGACATACTGCAGAAAAAGACAGGAAAGAACTGTATTAAATGGAGGACTCAGGAGATTTTAAAGTTACAGACTATAAATAATTGCAGAGATAATAGTATAAATGAAAGAAGGGAATTATCCACATTCTCAGAAGAAGAAAAGAAAGGTGCAACGGCCTCAAGCTGAAACAGGAAAGTCTCAAGTCATTAAGAAAGCGTTTCTTATAATGAGAGTAATGGGCTGGTGAATGGGAGGGCAGTGCAGCATAACTGCAGATGGGCTACCGAGGTTGTGGGCATTCCTGCAGAGTGGAGCTGGACAGATTAGGTAACATAGATGAGCTTCTCCAGCTGCTAGTCATTTCAAGAGCTTGCAAAAGTCAGTCTGTTTCTCTACATCATCTTCATAAAATCTCTCGTCCTTCTACAGCTGCCAGTCACATTCTTCCAATGGGATATCATACTGAAATTTGTCTTTGCAGCCAGGATTGTGAGTCCCAGTAGCTTCAGTGAAATGAGGGTCAATCTCATTGCGTTTCCATTGTGATTATGTGCGTTTTCTGTGCTGTTTTGCCAGCATGTCCCACGTCTCTCTGACTGCTGTTTACTCAGCCTTTGTGAACAGGTTCTTATTATCACCTTTATTGTCATGTTCAAGTGCACTGCTTATCTTACATGTAAACATCACTGGTG